>NC_134690.1:109340722-109490819 GCF_050947455.1 Rhinoderma darwinii | reverse complement strand
CAATCCCTCCTGGCTTTTACGACGTCTGCCAAAAGCGCCAGCCTGGTCTCTTGCAAAAACAAAATGTCAGCTTCAACTCGGCTGAGAAAATCAAAGGCCATAAATTTAGCCATATCTGACTTAATGCTGGCGACATTAATGGAAGCCAGCGTCAACGGTGTGGGTACCGCCATCCTGGATGATAAAATTAGATGGCTTTCTTCTTCCCACCCCTGTCATGGTCTGAGGAGGACCCCCCAGACTCTCTCCCTTTCTTAGCACGTTTTTTGGAGGTGGTGGAGTCCATCCCCTCCTGGCGGACCTCCCCCCCCTCACTCACACTCCCATCCTCGTCCCCCTGCCCCAGGTTGACCCCTGCCCCAGAGGCCTTTGTACCTCTCGGGGGAAGGGGTCCGGCGCCCTCTGAGACCCCTACCTCACCCTCCTCTTCACTTTGCTGAAGAGCTGGAAAATCCATGAGGGCTTGGTAGCGGTTGGGGGAGAGCACCAGAGGGGTGCAGATGTTGCCTTCCGTGGCCGGGGCATGGCCAGATGACTTTGGCCCGCTCAAGATCTTGCCCTGTGTCCCAGGTGTTTTTTTAGGCTGTACCCTCTCTTCCTCACCAACACTTTCATATTGGGAGGATTGAGAGTCCTCAGCCGCTTGCTCCCTCTGGATCCTCCTGACCTCCTCATCCAATTCAGTGTCCCCAAGGGCATCCGTCTCCAGGGCAGGCTCCGGGTTCAGGCCAGAGGTCCGCCCAGTTGCCTGGGCTTCCCTCAGCTCCCTCTCCTTTTGCCTTTTCTCCAGCCTTCGATGGTAGGAAGGCTGGAGCCCTCTCCTTGATATCTTCACTTGCCCTTTTGCCCCGCCGTCTCTGCATGCCCCCTCACCCACAGGAGCCACCCCACTCTCTTCTCCTGCAGGCTTGGCGACAACATTGACCACGGAGCGAGGACACCTACTGAATGGGTGACCTAAGTCACCACACAGGTGACACCTAATCTGGTCACACGATGCGGCCAGATGACCTACCCCCCTACAATGAGCGCACTTCTGCACCGTGCATCCTGCGCTCAAGTGTGAGGGGTCGCCACACCGGTGACACAGCCTCGGCTGCCCCTGGTAGAAGACCAGGATGCGATCCCTCCCAAGGAAAGCAGAGGATGGAATGTGGGACACAGTTTGCCCCAGACGCCTAAGTTTAACCATAAACGTCCAGGCCCCTGACCAGATGCCAAACTCATCCAGATTCTTCCTGGGCATCTCCGCCACCTCTCCAAAACGACTTAACCAGGTCATGATGTCAATGCAAGAAAGTGACTCGTTACGGGTGAGAACGGTCACCTTCTTGAGACCATTCTGGCGGGATATCGCTTGTGCAGCAAAATCCTGCCAGCCGGGCTCGTCCTTCACCAGCTCATAATTCCCCCAGAAGACCTCCAGGCCTCCTGGTTGAACAAAGCTGATGTTGAACTCAGCTGAGCCATGAGGGTGTATCAGGGCAAAGATGTCACGTGCCCTGAAGCCCATCCCCAGCAGCAGCTCCACCACCGTTTTCCTGGGGGGACAGATCTCATTGCCACGCCACCGGAGACGGACCACATTCCTCCTGACCACAGCTTGCCCGGTTGTCGGGAGCGACCACTGATCTCCTCTTTTCTCTCGGAAGGCCTCAAACCCGTACCTATCTATCCAGAATGATAGGTCCCTCTGCACACCCCCTACAGTCAGGGACTGCTTCCCCTCCCTTAAGGCCTGCAGGAGGCGCTGTTGCAAGTGACCTTCCCCAGGGCCGGAGGACGAGGGTGGGTGGGCTGGTGGTCCCCCCCTCACTACCACGGCATATGTCCTGCTTGGGGCACTGGGAAGAGGAGCACCAGGCCCTCCCACATTTCCGGCTGACACTTTCTCTCGCAACCCTGTCATTCCCTTGGCCAAGCCAGGCTATACATTTTTTTTCTTTTCACTCGCTTTCCCTGCCCTGACTCCAACTCCCACCTCTGCATCATCAGGTGCAGCTACGGAGGGGCCACCAGATGACATAAGCGGCACCTCCAAGCAACCCTCCGCATCATCGGTGTCCATATCACTTGCCAGGGCAGGAAAAGACACTTCTCTATTTACATCACTATATACTTCATTAATCACCTCTTTATTTACATCATTGCTCTTTTCTTTACCTTCTTCATAAATTTTTATTTTACGCTCTTCATTAACTTTTATTTTACACTTTTCATTTACTGGTACTGTCACTTTAATTTCTGAGCTGCTTTTCAGCAGCAACTCTGGATTTACATTTGCCAAGCCACTCCCCTCCTCCACTCCGGAGTGACTGGCTCCGCCTCTGCCAGAGGCTTTGGCTCCGCCCTTATCCGAGGCATCGGGTGCCTGCAGACCTATTACGCTGACCGGTCACGGTGTGACAGGACCGGCCACGTTACAGGCACCCGATCCACGGGACCGCGCCGCCGCTGAGTTCCGGTCCGCCCCCTCCTCCGATACTCGGCTCACGCCAAGCACCGGTCTCCGGGGCTCGCCGTCAGCCTGCTCTGGGACCACGCCCCCTGCTGCGCTCTGGCCGCCAGTGCCGCCCACTTCACAGCGAGCGCCGTCCAGCGCCATTTTGCCCGTCCTCGCTGCGATCTTCCCGCTTTCCCGCCCCGACCCCACTGCAGGAGCCAGGTGTAATGGCAGGAAGGAGGTGAAGGGAAAGTGAGCCCTAATCTACCCACCGCCCTGTCCCTGCCTACTTGCAACGACCCGCCCTAGGCGACGGGGTACAACTGGGCGGCGGTCCCTACGCTGTCTAAGTGCACGGGAGAACAAACAGGGAACACGCAAGGGAAGGGGCAGTAGCCCACGGAACGCCGCGAGGAAACGGAGCGGTGAATGAGTTGTCAGGACCAGGATGAAGTGGAGTATACCCAAGTGAGCACGGAGGAGGAAGCAAGCTGGAGGCAAAGCAAAGCGGGTTAAGCAGAACAGCAGCAAGGCAGAAGCATGGCAGAAGCAGGCTGGAGCAAGCAGCAGTGGGGCCAGGAATCCAAAAGAATTACAAGCACTGAGGAGGAGAACACAGCAGGTAATAAAGGACAGGGGGCGGAGCTAACTCATACTCACCAGGCCGCGATAGGCTCTCCCACTCCTGAGCCTGCCACCCTGGTTGGTGGGAGATGATGTCAGTCGAACAGGTCTGGCCTCAGGTGTGGATTGATTAATCCCAGGAGTATACCTAGATGTAGTACCTGGCAGATCCCTAACAGTACTCCCCCTTTTATGAGGGGCCACCAGACCCTTACTAAGAGGACCCGGTTTAGTAGGGAAGAGAAGGTGGAACCTCCTGATCAATACCCCAGTGTGAACATCACGGGCAGGTACCCAAGTCCTCTCCTCCGGCCCGTACCCTCTCCAATGGACCAGGTACTGGAGGGAGCCCTGGACCATCCTACTGTCAATAATCTTGGCCACCTCGAATTCCACCCCCTCAGGGGTGAGAACGGGAACAGGAGGTTTCCTCGAGGGGGACCAGGACGGGGAGCAGCGTTTAAGGAGGGAGGCATGGAAGACATCATGTATGCGAAAGGATGGGGGCAGCTCCAGACGGAAGGATACAGGGTTGAGGACTTCAATGATCTTATAAGGCCCAATAAATCGGGGAGCAAACTTCCTGGACGGGACCTTAAGGCGCAAGTTCCTGGACGACAACCAGACCAAATCCCCGACGACAAACCGGGGGTTAGCAGAACGTCTACTATCCGCCTGAATCTTTTGTGCGCTTTGGGACGCCTCTAGGTACTTCTGAACCTGGGCCCAGACAGTGCACAGTTCCCGATGAACATCCTCTACCTCAGGATTATTGGAACAACCAGGGGAAACGGAGGAGAACCTTGGGTTAAACCCGAAATTACAGAAAAACGGGGAGACCCCTGACGAGTTACTGACCCGGTTATTCAGGGAAAATTCAGCAAGGGGAAGGAATGAGACCCAATCGAATTGACAGTCAGAGATGAAACACCTTAAATATTGTTCCAGGGACTGGTTAGTCCTCTCCGTTTGGCCATTAGTTTCGGGATGGAAGGCGGAGGAGAAGGACAGATCAATCTCCAACTTTTTACAAAAGGCTCTCCAAAATAAGGAAACAAATTGTACCCCTCTGTCAGAAACGATATTGACTGGGGCCCCATGGAGACGCAGGATGTGTTTCACAAACAAAGAAGCTAACGTCTTGGCGTTAGGTAGCTTCTTAAGGGGCACAAAGTGGCACATCTTGCTGAAGCGGTCTACTACCACCCACACCACCGACTTGCCCTGAGATGGAGGCAAATCGGTGATAAAATCCATGGAGATATGGGTCCAAGGTCTCTGGGGAATGGGCAAGGAACGTAGTAGGCCTGCAGGTCGGGACCTAGGGGTTTTGGACCTAGCGCAAACCTCACAAGCGGCGACGTAAGCCCTAACGTCTTTAGGCAACCCAGGCCACCAATAGTTTCTGGTAATGAGGTGTTTGGTGCCCAAGATGCCAGGATGACCAGATCGGAGTCATGGTTTTCCCTGAGTACCCTTAGCCGGTATTGCAGGGGAACAAACAGTTTGTCCCCAGGGACGTTCCCGGGAGCTGCACCCTGATCAGCCGCGATATCAGAAGCTAAATCAGAATCCGTGGCAGAAACGATTATACCAGGGGGTAAAATACAAGCAGGATCCTTCTCGGAAGGAGGATTGGCCATGAAACTACGTGACAGGGCATCAGCCTTAATATTCTTGGACCCAGCCCTATAGGTAACCAAGAAATTAAATCTGGTAAAGAATAGTGCCCACCGAGCTTGTCTAGGATTAAGCCTCCGGGCCGATTCTAGGAAAACCAGATTCTTGTGATCTGTAAGGACCGTTATCTGGTGTCTGGCCCCCTCCAGGAAGTGTCACCACTCTTCAAAAGCCCATTTAATGGCTAGAAGTTCGCGGTTGCCAATATCATAGTTACTCTCCGTTGGCGAAAACTTCCTAGAGAAGTAAGCACAGGGGCGGAGATGGGTGAGGGAGCTGGTACCCTGGGACAAGACGGCCCCCACTCCCACCTCGGATGCGTCAACCTCCACAATAAATGGCTCCTCTTGGTTGGGCTGAATCAGCACGGGGGCCGAGATAAAGCACTTCTTGAGGGTCTCAAAGGCCTGGACGGCCTCAGGGGGCCAATGGAGGACATCAGCACCCTTGCGAGTAAGGTCCGTAAGAGGCTTAGCGACGACCGAGAAGTTGGCAATAAATCTCCTGTAATAGTTGGCGAACCCTAAAAAACACTGTAACGCCTTAAGGGAGGCAGGTTGGACCCATTCCGCCACAGCCTGAACCTTGGCAGGGTCCATGCGGAATTCATGAGGAGTGAGGATTTGCCCTAAAAATGGTATCTCCTGTACCCCAAAGACACATTTTTCAGTCTTAGCAAACAGATTATTCTCCCGAAGGACCTGGAGCACCTTCCTGACATGCTCCACGTGGGAGGACCAGTCCTTGGAAAACACCAGTATGTCATCAAGGTACACAACAAGAAAATTACCCAGGTAATCTCTCAGGATTTCATTAATAAAATTCTGGAAGACAGCAGGAGCATTACACAACCCAAAGGGCATGACCAGGTATTCGAAATGACCCTCGGGTGTGTTGAACGCAGTTTTCCACTCATCCCCCTCTTTGATGCGGATAAGGTTATATGCCCCCCGTAGATCGAACTTAGAAAACCATTGGGCTCCCTGAACCTGATTAAAAAGATCCGGAATCAAAGGAAGTGGGTACTGGTTCCTTACGGTGACCTTATTCAGGTTACGATAATCAATGCACGGCCTAAGACCACCATCCTTCTTCCCCACGAAGAAGAAGCCAGCACCTACAGGAGAAGTCGAGGGGCGAATGAAACCCTTGGCCAGGCATTCTTGGATATACACCCTCATAGCTTCACGTTCAGGACATGAAAGATTAAATATCCTACCCTTAGGAAGCTTGGCACCAGGCACCAAATCGATGGCGCAATCGTAATCTCTATGGGGGGGCAACACCTCGGAGGCCTCCTTAGAAAACACATCGGCGAAGTCCTGAACAAACTCAGGAAGCGTGTTTACCTCCTCCCGGGGAGAAATAGAGTTAACAGAAAGACATGACATAAGACATTCATTACCCCATTTGGTAAGCTCCCCAGTATTCCAATCAAACGTGGGATTATGCAACTGCAACCAGGGAAGACCTAATACCAGATCAGACGATAATCCCTGCATCACCAGTACAGAGCACTGCTCCAAATGCATGGAGCCAACCAGGAGTTCAAAAACAGGAGTATGCTGAGTAAAATAACCATTAGCAAGGGGAGTTGAGTCGATACCTACTACAGGGATAGGATAAGGTAAATCAATAAAAGGCATTTTTAGAGACATAGCAAATTCCACAGACATGATATTAGCAGATGAGCCAGAATCCACGAAAGCACTGCCAGTGGCAGACCAGCCAGCAAACGAGACCTGAAAGGGAAGCAAAATTTTATTGCGTTTCACATTAACGGGAAATACCTGTGCGCCCAAGTGACCTCCCCGATGATCACTTAGGCGCGGAAGTTTTCCGGCTTTTTATTCTTGCGCCTGGGACAGGTGTTCAGAAGATGCTTGTCGTCCCCACAGTAGAAGCAGAGACCATTCATTCTGCGAAACTCCCTACGTTGTCGAGGGGACATGAAGGCCCCGAGTTGCATAGGTACCTCCGAGTCCTCCGTGGAGGGGCGAGGAGACGGGACCTCGGGGGGAATCGCAGAAAGGTCAGAGGGGAGCACATTGAAGCGTTCAAGCTGACGTTCCCTGAGACGTCGGTCAAGTCGTACTGCTAGGGCCATAACCTGGTCAAGGGAGTCAGAAGAGGGGTAACTAACCAGCAGATCCTTCAGGGCGTCAGATAATCCTAGCCTAAACTGGCACCTTAGGGCCGGATCGTTCCACCGAGAAGCTACGCACCACTTTCTAAAATCAGAACAGTACTCCTCAACCGGTCTGCTACCCTGACGTAAGGTCACCAGCTGACTCTCGGCTAAAGCAGTCCTGTCAGTCTCGTCGTAAATGAGTCCGAGGGCAGAGAAAAAGCGATCAACAGAGGAAGGTTCAGGGGCGTCAGGAGCCAAGGAGAAGGCCCACTCTTGGGGCCCTTCCTGGAGTCGGGATATGATGATACCCACCCGCTGGTTCTCGGAACCTGAGGAGTGGGGTTTAAGGCGGAAATACAGTCTGCAACTCTCCCGGAAGGAGAGAAACGTCTTACGGTCCCCTGAGAACCGGTCAGGTAACTTGAGGTCGGGTTCTAGAGGTGAGGTGAGGGGAACTACTACGGCAGCGTCACCCTGGTTGACCCTCTGGGCCAGGGCCTGGACCTGTAGGGAGAGGCCCTGCATCTGCTGGGTCAGGGTCTCAAGGGGGTCCATGATAGCGTCAACGTAGGGGAAATGGTAGACTAGGTAAGGGGCTTGTAATTATGTAATGGCAGGAAGGAGGTGAAGGGAAAGTGAGCCCTAATCTACCCACCGCCCTGTCCCTGCCTACTTGCAACGACCCGCCCTAGGCGACGGGGTACAACTGGGCGGCGGTCCCTACGCTGTCTAAGTGCACGGGAGAACAAACAGGGAACACGCAAGGGAAGGGGCAGTAGCCCACGGAACGCCGCGAGGAAACGGAGCGGTGAATGAGTTGTCAGGACCAGGATGAAGTGGAGTATACCCAAGTGAGCACGGAGGAGGAAGCAAGCCGGAGGCAAAGCAAAGCGGGTTAAGCAGAACAGCAGCAAGGCAGAAGCACGGCAGAAGCAGGCTGGAGCAAGCAGCAGTGGGGCCAGGAATCCAAAAGAATTACAAGCACTGAGGAGGAGAACACAGCAGGTAATAAAGGACAGGGGGCGGAGCTAACTCCGACTGACCAGGCCGCGATAGGCTCTCCCACTCCTGAGCCTGCCACCCTGGTTGGTGGGAGATGGTGTCAGTCGAACAGGTCTGGCCTCAGGTGTGGATTGATTAATCCCAGGAGTATACCTAGATGTAGTACCTGGCAGATCCCTAACACCAGGGCTAGGGGGTTTGCGGGTTCTGCACTCCGAACCAGAATCTCTTGTGACCAAGAGTGCAGGGGAGACCCATGGACATACACGAGTCTCACCTCTTTCAGCCACCTCTCCTCTCTCAGCTTCTGCCGCATCTTTTTCTTCCTCCGTTTCTCTGCTGCTGCACTTTTTTCCTCTTCCTCTGGGGGCAGCTCCGAGACGAAACTGAACCCCTCCAGCGACACAGGGGATTCCTGGTCGCAGATCTGTGTCAGTAGACCGGGGGGGGTGCTCCTCCTCTGACCCGGAGCTGCTCCCCGGTAAACGTACCATATTCGGTGAAATAGTCCTTGCCGTTAAATCCCCCGACTCGCGCGGCGCCTCTGCGTCCGACTCCTCCCGTGCTGGGACAGGCACCGGCTCGACAGGGGTTTCCTCCATGGCAGCTTCCATGCTTGCTGCCGAGGTTCCTTGACCGCTTCCTCTAACCGCCATTTCCGTAAAACGGTCCTCATTTTTTAACTTTTCAGCGAAAACGCCTCCTCCTTTTAGGATGGTCGCTCTCCTCTCCTCCACTTCCTGCACCTCCCGGAGCAGGGAGCGGACCTGTGCCGAAAACTTGGCTCTCCTGCCGCCAGAGGATTTCGCTGCCCTCTGCCGGGCTACTGCTAGCTCTCCACGGAGGCGCTGCAGGGACCTACCCAGGTCTTTATACTCCTCGAGGTGGGCCACCAGGCGGGAGAGAAAAGTGGTAGCCTCCTCTCCCGGCCTCAGTGACCCCCACTCCGCGGGGTCCCTGCAGCCATGGTCTTCCGGGCCCGATCTTGCTGGTCCCTCTCCTGGAGAGTGCTCCATCGCCTCTGCTCTCTTTGCAGCATGCTGCGATGCCCCAGCGCTGGGGGGCGACGAGGCCACATTGTTGCAGCCCCGAGATGACCTTCTCTCCCCCAGGGCTGGCTCCACTTTCCCAGCCGGCTGGGATGTCCCTCCACCCCCCACCGGCCTACTCCGGAGGGTGGAGGACCGGGACTCCATCTCCGGATGGAGCCCCCCTCAGGGCACTCTGCAAGCCCAGACAGGTGTAACAAACCTGGGCAGGTAATAAAGCAGAGTCCCTGGGAAGGTATATACAAAAAAAAAACACACCCAAAACCAAAGCACCTCCTCACTCCTCAGAGAGCAAGCCGCATCTGCCAAGAAAATGGGTACATTTTTGGAGGGCTAGTCAAAAGCCATTGCTTGTTGCTTTTACATTACATCCATGTATGGATGAACCCCCGGCAGGCATCTGCCAATAAAAAGGGTACATTTTTGGGGGGCTTGTCAAAAGCCATTGCTTGTTGCTTTTACATTACATCCATGTATGGATGAACCCCGGCAGGCATCTGCCAATAAACAGCGTAAATTTTTGGAGGGCTTGTCAAAAGCCATTGCTTGTTGCTTTTACATTACATCCATGTATGGATGAACCCCGGCAGGCATCTGCCAATAAAAAGGGTAAATTTTTGGAGGGCTTGTCAAAAGCGATTGCTTGTTGCTTTTACATTACATCCATGTATGGATGAACCCCGGTAGGCATCTGCCAATAAAAAGGGTAAATTTTTGGAGGGCTTGTGAAAAGCCATTGCTTGTTGCTTTTACATCCATGTATGGATGAACCCCGGCAGGCATCTGCCGCCAAAAATGGTTAATTGTTGTACCTTTTTTAACAATGCATTAAGCATACAACATGCACAAGTGCAGTGGTTTCTGTTACTTATCACGTGTCCCATCCGTTTTCCTGTAGCGTAACTTTGACACTAACTTTGCCTTAAAGACAGCTCAAAAGTACTTGGATACACTCATGGGTGACCTAAGAGTGTTATACAGGGCTTCTAGGGCTTTTAAACAGTGTTATACACGATTTTTAGGTGCTTTCTTGTATTACAGGTTCGGTCAGAACTAGTTCGGTCCGAATCAAACTTTTCCGTGAAATTCGGCGAACCAGCCGAACCAAACTTTTCATTAGTTCGCTCATCTCTACTCCTGACTATCCATCCTAGGAGAGGGGTGGGGTTTTTTGTAAAGAGGGGGTGGGGTAGGGATGGTTTGGCTATGTTCACACGGAGTATTTTGGGGGAGGAATATCTGCCTCAAAATTCCGTTTGGAACTTTGAGGCAGATATTCCTCTCTCTGCACGCCGATTTTCGCGGCAATTATCGCGCCGTTTTTCGCCCGCGGCCATTGAGCGCCGCGGGCATAAAACAGCGAGAAATACGCTTTCTCCTGCCTCCCATTGAAGTCAATGGGAGGTCAGAGGCGGAAGCGCCCGAAGATAGGGCATGTCGCTTCTTTTTCCCGCGAGGCAGTTTTACTGCTCGCGGGAAAAAGACGCCGACGCCTCCCATTGAAATCAATGGGAGGCGTTCTCGGGCCGTTTTTGCCGAGTTTTGCGACGCGGTTTCCGCGTCAAAAAACTCGGCAAAATACCCCGTGTGAACATAGCCTTTAGGGATCAAATATTTAAATATTTACTTGTTTTTTCTCCTTTTATGGATGATATATTGCACTTTGTATGTGTAACTTTGTTTACAAAATAAAAGGAATATATATGATGCACTAGGCAAGGTGCAGCTGTGTTTTGGTTTGTGGTGTGTCTGTTGCTTTTTTATGGTCAGTGGCGTATTTTCAAAACGCAGCATGTTATAGGTGTGGTGTTTTTTTTCTGGTATTTTTTCAATAAACTTCTCTATATGACTTTAGAATTGCCAGAAAAAAAGCATGTACAATAGGAGGCTAAATAAAAACGCCACCAAAAATGACACTAGAAACACCATAAAAACGCTGTTACATTTTTCCAAAACGCTTGCATTTTTTTATACAGTTTAAAATGCCAGAAATCTGCGTGATGGAGACCTTTGGGTATGTGCACACGGTAGCAGGCTTTTACGTCTGAAATTACAGACTGTTTTCAGGAGAAAACAGCTGCCTCGTTTCAGACGTAATTGCTGCTCCTCGCATTTTGCGAGGCTTCTCTGACAGCCGTAAATTTTGAGCTGTGCTTCATTGAGTTCAATGAAGTACGGCTAAAAGTACGTCTGAAAGAAGTGTCCTGCACTTCTTTTGACGAGGCTGTATTTTTACGCGTCGTCGTTTGACAACTGTGAGGGTATGTGCACACACACTAATAAGGCTACAATACGTCGGCAAACATCTGCCCATTCATTTGAATGGGCTTGCCGACGTACTGTGCAGACAACCTGTCATTTACGCGTCGTCGTTTTAGGGTATGTGCACACACACTAATTACGTCCGTAATTGACGGACGTATTTCGGCCGCAAGTCCCGGACCGAACACAGTGCAGGGAGCCGGGCTCCTAGCATCATACTTATGTACGATGCTAGGAGTCCCTGCCTCGCTGCAGGACAACTGTCCCGTACTGTAATCATGTTACGGACGTAATTAGTGTGTGTGCACATACCCTAAAACGACGACGCGTAAATGACAGGTTGTCTGCACAGTACGTCGGCAAGCCCATTCAAATGAATGGGCAGATGTTTGCCGACGTATTGTAGCCTTATTTTCAGACGTTAAACGAGGCATAATACGCCTCGTTTACGTCTGAAAATAGGTCGTGTGAACCCAGCCTAAGGCCTCATTTACACGAGCGTATTATACGCGCGTGCGACGCGCGTGCTTTTCACGCGTGTCGTACGCACCTATAATAGTCTATGGGGCTGTTTAGACGATGCGTGAATTTTGCGCAGCGTGAGTGCGTTGCGTAAAACTCACGACATGTTCTATATTCTTGCGTTTTTCACGCAACACGCACCCATTGACTTCAATGGGTGCGTGAAAACAACGCATGCCACACTGACGGTCCTGCGTTGCATGCGCGAAAATCACGCAAGAGCTGTCAAAAGGATGAATGTAAACAGAAAAGCACCACGTGCTTTTCTGGTTACAAACATCCAAACGGAGTGTCAAATTAGAGATGAGCGCACCGAACTTCACCGGGTTCGGCCGAACTCGTTTTAACCGAACCCGGCAAAAAATGTTCGGGTACGCGACGTCAGGAGACAGTCACTGCCCACGGTGCTGAAAGACTTAAACTGTTTCAGCACCATGGACAGTGACTTTCGATCACAATATACATATACGTGTAAAAAAAAAAAGAAGTTCTGACTTACCGATAACTCCCGGCTTCTTCCTCCAGTCCGACCTCCCGGGATGACAATTCAGGCCAAGTGACAGCTGCAGCCAATCACAGGCCAAGCACAGGCTGCAGCCAATCACAGGCTGCAGCGGTCTCATGGCCTGCCGCGTCATCCTGGGAGGTGGGGCCGGATGACAAGAGAGGGACGCGTCACCAAGGCAACGGCCGGGAGACCGGACTGGAGGAAGCAGGCAGTTCATGGTAAGTGTGAACGTCTTTTTTTATTCACAGGTTAGTGTAGATTGTGATCGGCATTCACTGTCGAGGGTGCTGAAAGAGTTCCTGCCCATCAGTTAGCTCTTTCAGCACCTTGGACAGTGACGGGCGTCGACTACCTCATCTCTATGATGGCGGCTGCGCGAAAATCACGCAGCCGCGCATCATACACGGATGACACACGGAGCTGTCAATTGCCTTTTGCGCACGCAAAACGCAGCGTTTTTTTGCGTGCGCAAAACGCACACGCTCGTGTAAATGAGGCCTAATAGACATTTAAAGTACTGTTTCTAATTGCATTTCAAATGTAATTGGCTATGAAATGGTGCAACCATAATATGTTTCAATGCTAGAGTGCCTAATATATGGCGAGTCACTATGCTTTATTTACATTTTGTTATTTCTCTTCTTCTTGACTGGTTCTGTGCCATCTTGTCATAGAACAGAGTAAGATTAAGTTAATGTAATTATTTAGAAAATAATTCCTTTAAAGAGGTGCTGTCTCCTCTCCTGACATGTCTGTTTTAGTATATAATTATATTCCACATGAAATAACATTTCTGGAGCATCTTTTTTTTAGAAATCTATGTTATGCTCTTCCTTGGTTATTCCTCCAAGAAATTTATTAGTAAAGTGACAACTGGGTGTTACTAGTTTGGGGTGTGTCCCTGACACAGACTGACAACGTCCAATCAGTGCTGACAGAATGTGGACACATCCCTTTGACAAGGAGAATGGTAACACCCAGTTGTCAATTTATTTATACATTAGGGGCTGTCCACACGTAACGGAATTGCTGCAGAAAATGTATACAGCAATTACGCAGAAAGCAGAAATTCCGCTGCGGAAAAACCGCACCATTTGCTGCATTTTTTTACTGCAGAAAATGGTGCGAATTTTGCTGCCTTTTTCTCAATGCTGGGAGATGGTGACATCTCCTTTGAAAAACTCAGCAATTCAGTCCACATTCCGCAGCATGTCAATTGACATGCTGCGGTAAGAAAAATATGCAGCTCAATTTTTGGTCGGAAATTTTACACAGCATGTGGATGAGATTTGTTAAATCTCACCCACTTTGCTGCTACTGTATTCTGCTGCGTATTTTCCGTCCACAATTCCAGATGAAAAATACACAGCAATTTTGCTTTGTGTGGACGAGCCCTTAGGCTTTATTCAGACGAACGTAAAATACGCGCGTGCAACGCGCGTGATTTTCACGTGCGTTGCCCGGACCTATATTAGTCTATGGGGCCGTGCAGACATGTGCGTGGTTTTTGCGCAGCGTTGCTCCGTTGTCAAAAAGGCACGACATGTCCGTTGATTCAGCGTTTTCAACGCATCACGCACCCATTGAAGTCAATGGGTGCGTGAAAACAACGCAGGGCACACGGAAGCACCTCCGTACGCACAGCGTTTTTCACGCAACACTTGTTAAGTCTATGTAAATGAGTTGAGCAGACTAGACAAAACAACTACAAACCAGGAAGTGGCTTTTCACTTTCTGAGCACATGCGCACAGTTTCAACTGACATCTGCAGCAATAATAGTTTTTTAACCTGTAAAACCACCCAAAAACAACAAACACGGGCCAAAGTGTGAGGTAACGTGAAATCTTGATGCGAACATGTGCTCACAGCAAGCAGGTGTTGGAGAAGGTGTCTTTTTGTAGGCTGCCCTCTCCATTACTCCACCCTCCGTTGTTTTGACGCGCGTAAAAAACGCATGCCATACGCACGTTATAAATACGCTATCACGCTGCCCAAACGGATGCCACACGCAACTCCAATGCAACCGAAACGCAACGTTCGTGTGAATCCAGCCTTATAGGAAGAATAACAGGGCAACGGCACAATGCATAAGTTCTAAGAAAAGATGCCCGAGAATTGCTATTTTATGGGGAATACAAATATTTACTAAAATATTTACTAAAATAGACAAAAAAATAGAGTGAGCTGTCTTTTAAAGAGACTCTGTCAACACATTATAAGTGCCCTATCTCCTACATAAGGAGATCGGCGCTATAATGTAGGTGACAGTGATGCTTTTTATTTAGAAAAATGATCTATTTTAAACCACTTTATTAGCGATTTTTATAATGAGTTTCTTAACGCCCAAGTGGGCATGTTTTCGTTTCGACCAAGTGGGCGTTGTACAGAGGAGTGTATGACGCTGACCAATCAGCGTCATGCACTCCTCTCCATTCATTTACACAGCAGTATCGCGTTCTTACTAGAACACGATGTGCAGCCACATACAGACATTAACGTTATTCAAGTGTCCTGATAATGAATATACATGACCTCCAGCCTGGACGTCATGTGTATTCAGAATCCTGACACTTCTGAATCTTTTCTGTGAGATTTCCAGCAAGGGAAACAAAATCTCATTTACATCGTAATCTCGCGATATTACGCGTGGCTTGCTGGAATCTCAAGGAAATGATTCAGAAGTGTCAGGATTCTGAATACACATGACGTCCAGGCTGAAGGTAATGTATATTCATTATCAGGACACTTGATTAATGTTAATGTCTGTGTATGTGCTGCACATCGTGTTCTAGTAGCTGTGTAAATGAATGGAGAGGAGTGTATGACGCTGACTGGTCACTGATTGGTCAGCGTCATACACACCCCTGTACAACGCCCACTTGGTCGAAAGTAAAAACACGCCCAGTTCGGCATTAAGGAACTCATTAGCATAAAGCCAAAAATCGCTAATAAAGTGGTTTAAAATAGATCGTTTTTCAAAATAAAAAGCACTACTGTCACCTATATTATAGCGCCGATCTCCTTATGTAGGAGATAGGGCACTTATAATGTGGTGACAGAGCCTCTTTAACTGTAAGGGTATGGTCACACGCAGTGTTTTCAGATGTAATTCGTGCGTTTTAAGCCTAGAATTACGCCTGAAAAAACGCCCCAAATACGCCTACAAACATCTGCCCATTACTTGCACTGGGTTTTACGGTGTTCTGTTCAACGAGGTGTAATTTTACGCGTCGCTGTCAAAATACGGCGCGTAAAAAGACGCCCGCGAAAAAGAAGTGCATGTTACTTCTTGGGACGTTTTTGGAGCTGTTTTTCATTGACTCCATTGAAAAACAGCTCCAATAACATCCGTAAAATACGCAGCGAAAACCGCGAGTTGCTACAAAAATGTCTGAAAATCAGGAGCTGTTTTTGCCTGAAAAGCTCCGAGTTTTTTTCGTCACTGCGTGTGAACATACCCTAAGGGTATGTTCACACGCAGTAGCTAAATACGTCTGAAATTACGGAGCTGTTTTTGCCTGAAAACAGCTCCTAATTTTCAGACGTTTTTGTAACTACTCACGTTTTTCGCAGCGTATTTTACGGACGTTATTGGAGCAGTTTTTCAATGGAGTCAATGAAAATGGCTCCAAAAACGCCCCAAGAAGTGAAATGCACTTCTTTGACGCGGGCGTCTTTTTACGCACCGTCTTTTGACAGCGACGCTTAAAATGACACCTCGTGGGAACAAAACATCGTAAAACCCATTGAAAGCAATGTGCAGATGTTTGTAGGCGTAATGGAGCCGTTTTTTCAGGCGTAATTCGAGGCGTAAAACGCCCGAATTACGTCTGAAAACAGTGCGCGTGAACATACACTAAGGCTCCAATAACACACGCAGTTTTAATGCAGATTTTTACTCCGTTTTTTTTAGCCAAAGCCAGAAGTGGATACAAAAGGAAGGAAAGGTATTGCTGCGTATTCTCCGTGCAGAATTGCGGACGTAAAATACTAGTATACAGTAGCAGCAAAGTGAGTGGGATTTAACAAATCTCATCCACACGCTACGTAAAATTTCCGAGCAGAAATTCACCTGCGGTGCATATTTTTCGTACCGCAGTATGTCAATCCCTGCTGCGGAGAGTGGACTAAATTTCTGTGTTTTTCAGAGGAGATATCACCATCTCCCAACATTGAGAAAAACGCAGAAAAAAACCACACTATTTTCAGTAAAAAACACAGGAAATGGTGTGGTTTTTCCGCAGCGGAATATCTGCTAGTTTCTGCGGAACTGCTGCAGAAATTTTCTGCTGCAATTCCGTTATGTGTGGACAAGCAAATAAAGAAAAGACAGATGCACCTTCTTACTTTTGTGTCCACTCCTGTTTTCAGCTCAAAACAACTGTGTGTGTAATCCTGGCCTAAGGCCCCTTCAAAAGAAAAAGTAGGTACTCCCTCTGGCTGGAGTAAAAAAGTTCAATCTCCAGCAGCAAAAAGGGTGCTTGAGGCTGGGTTCACACGACCTATTTTCAGGCGTTAGGCTGGGTTCACACGACCTATTTTCAGACGTAAACGAGGCGTATTATGCCTCGTTTTACGTCTGAAAATAGGGCTACAATACGTCGGCAAACATCTGCCTATTCATTTGAATGGGTTTCCCGACGTACTGTGCAGACGACCTGTCATTTACGTGTCGTCGTTTGACAGCTGTCAAACGACGACGCGTAAAAATACAGCCTCGTCAAAAGAAGTGCAGGACACTTCTTTGGACGTTTTTGGAGCTGTTTTCTCATAGACTCCAATGAAAACAGCTCCAAAAACGGACGTAAAAAACGCAGCGAAAACGGCGCGAAAAACGCCGCGAAAAAAGCGAGTTGCTCAAAAAACGTCTGAAAATCAGGGGCTGTTTTCCCTTGAAAACAGCTCTGTATTTTCAGACGTTTTTGGTCACTACGTGTGCACATACCCTAAACGAGGCGTATTATGCCTCGTTTTACGCCTGAAAATAGGGCTACAATACGTCGGCAAACATCTGCCCATTCATTCATGGGTTTGCCGACGTACTGTGCAGACGACCTGTAATTTACGCGTCGTCGTTTGACAGCTGTCAAACGACGACGCGTAAATGGACTGCCTCGGCAAAGAAGTGCAGGGCACTTCTTTGCCACGTAATTTGAGCTGTTCTTCATTGAACTCAATGAAGAACAGCTCAAGATTTACGAGCGTCTCAAACGGCTCGCAAAATGCGAGGAGGAGCATTTACGTGTGAAAAGAGGCAGCTGTTAACAGTCTGTCTTTTCACACGTAAATGCCTCTCATCGTGTGAACATACCCTTACTGTAAGAGCTGTAATTTTAGCAAATACCGGATCATGTGAAAAAAGCTTGAGATGCTTTCTTTAAGTAAAATAACAGATATTTTGATGTCAATGTATAACAATATTTTGCAGAATATTAATCCAGCCTTCACAATGTGTTCCGGAAGGAATTTAATTCCCTTTTAGGGCAATTTCACCTATCCTATGTAGGTTTTTTTTGTTGCCTTCCTCTGAATCAGGCTAGAATTCCTTTTTTTCTTTATTCCCTTTTGCCCTGACCAGGTCAACTTGATGTCGGTTTTCAACCATACTATTTACCTGTAACAAAAAGAGGTGTTTGGGCGTCCACTTGGCAGATGAAGTTTAATGTAGATAAATGTAAAGTTATGCATCTGGGTACCAACAACCTGCATGCATCATATGTCCTAGGGGGAGCTACACTGGCGGATTCACTTGTTGAGAAGGATCTGGGTGTACTTGTAAATCATAAGCTCAATAACAGCATGCAGTGTCAATCAGCTGCTTCAAAGGCCAGCAGGATATTGTCGTGTATTAAAAGAGGCATGGACTCGCGGGACAGGGATGTAATATTACCACTTTACAAAGCATTAGTGAGGCCTCATCTAGAATATGCAGTTCAGTTCTGGGCTCCAGTTCATAGAAAGGATGCCCTGGAGTTGGAAAAAATACAAAGAAGAGCAACGAAGCTAATTAGGGGCATGGAGAATTTAAGTTATGAGGAAAGATTGAAAGAATTAAACCTATTTAGCCTTGAAAAAAGACGACTAAGGGGGACATGATTAACTTATATAAATATATTAATGGTACATACAAAAAATATGGTGAAATCCTGTTCCTTGTAAAACCCCCTCAAAAAACAAGGGGGCACTCCCTCCGTCTGGAGAAAAAAAGGTTCAAGCTTCAGGGGCGACAAGCCTTCTTTACAGTGAGAACTGTGAATCTATGGAATAGCCTACCGCAGGAGCTGGTCACAGCAGGGACAGTAGATGGCTTTAAAAAAGGGTTAGATAATTTCCTAGAACAAAAAAATATTCGCTCCTATGTGTAGAAATTTTTCCTTCCCTTTTCCCTTCCCTTGGTTGAACTTGATGGACATGTGTCTTTTTTCAGCCGTACTAACTATGTAACGTACTAACTATGTAACTATGTGGCAAATCAATGTTATCTGTGGTGTAATAGAGCACCTATATGGATGGCCCTTACTGGAGATGAAATTCACAGCTGGAGCAAATGGAGCATGGTAGGGAGCTCACAGAAAACTCAGCTTTGTTAAAGAGGATCTGTCACTAGTTTATTAATGCCCTATCTCCTAACTAATCTAATAGGCGCTGTGGTGCTGATAAGTACACTGTAATTGTTTTTCAAAAACGTTTACTTGCAACGTGGAGAATTTTTCTAAATACGCTAATTTGGCTATACTTGCCAAATGGGAGGTAAGTTTCATTTCACTCTGGGGGGTGTAATGTTTTGTGTATGACGCTGTCCAATCAGCATCATACAGTTCTCCTCTTCCCAGCCGAGTAACACAGCGTGATCATATACTATATAGCTTCCTGTAATGACGGGGGTGGGGAGACAGACAAGTGAGCCCTAATCTACCCACCACTCAGTCCCTGCCTACTTGCAACGACCCGCCCTAGGCGACGGGGTACAACTGGGCGACGGTCCCTACGCTCAATAAGTGCACGACAGACAAACAGACAAGGGTACACAGAGCTAGGGGGAGAAAGGGGCAGTTGCCCACGGCAAAACCGTGAGCAGCAAGAGAAGTGAACAAGCCGAGTCAAACCAGGAGAGTACGAGGTGCCAAAGGCAGAGCAGAAGAGTAGTAAACAAGCCGAGTCAAACCAGGAGTGTACGAGGTACCAAACACAGAGCAGGAGAGTAGTCAGCAAGCCGGGGTCAATATGAAGCAAGGATAATGGTACAAGAAGCTGCAGCAGGTCCAGGAAACCAAACGAGAAGAGTCACAAGCAAAGGAGGAACAGGAAAGGCAGATATAAATAGACAGAGGGCGGGAGCTATCTCCGTCTGGCCAGGCTGTGATAGGTTCTCCCACTCCTAAGCCTGCCACCCTGAGTGGTGGAAGATGGAGTCAGTCTCACAGACATAGAAGCAGGTGCAGACTGATTATCTATGGGCGTTAACCCCGAAGCTGTGCCTGGCAGATCCTTTACACTTCCATTCCCGACTGGGTTTTTAACTGGTAATACCTCCAGTTGTTTCACAGCTAGAACTGTTCTCATCTTTCATATGCCACCAGAACGACGGTTCTAGGTGGTCCACAGCCGAACATGGCTATTTGAAGTGATCCCCTTCCCTCCAGCCTGAGTCTCTCGTACTGTGTGAAGCAGCTTCATGTTGATAGGACAGTGTCAGAGGCTGTGAGGGAGCGCCACCTCAGGAGAATCACTGGTAACACCCATTTATCTAGTATAGCCTCATTTGCATATTTAGAAAAAAGCTCATAACTTTTAAAATAATAAACGTTTTGGGACACAATTTTCACTAGCATTATCAGTGTGACAGCGCCTATTCGATTAGCTAGGAGATAGGGCATTACTAAAATAGTGATAGTATTAGTTTATTACTTTAACTCCTTCCTGACCGCCCACTGTCTTTTGACGTCAGGCGGTGCAGGTCCCGAGCCTACAACGACGTCTTTTGGCGTCGTTGTAGGAGAGGCTGATGAGCGCTCCTGTGAGCACTCATCCTCTAAGCAGGAGCTGTAACTAACAGCTCCTGATCTTAGAGCAGCCTCCTGAACACAGCTGGGGTCGGCAAACATTCGGACCCCAGCTGTTTAACCCTTTGTTTACCGCGGTCCGTGACCGCGGCAAGATCAAAGGGAATTCCCCTCTTTGACTGCATCTCCGGGATTCCGGTGATGCAATCAAACACCAGGGAATCCCTCTGCAGTCAGCCCTGGGGACCTACAAAGGACCCCAGGGCTGTCTGTTCCGTTTGCCTGCTGTTCGGGCACACTATGTGCTGCCCGATCAGCAGCCTGTTCATAGTGACACAGTGTAATGTATTAGCATACAGGAGTATGGTAATACATTACAAGTAAAAAAAAAAAGTTACAAATAAAGTTATCCCTTGTTGGGATTAAAAAAAAAAAATTAAAAAAATAAATAAATAAATAAAAAAAGTCCCAAAAAGAGTCTTTATTTTGCATAAAATACACTTTATTGCCCCTACACTAAATAAAAACCTACACATATTAGGTATCTGCACGACCGTAATAACCTGAGGAATTAATCGAATGGGTTATTTAGCGTGAAACTTGAACGGGATAAAAAATAAACAAGAAAAACTATGCCGAGAATCGCTTTTTCCTATATTCACGGCGTATTTTTTTCACATGAAACAAGGCCTCATACAGCCACGTCAATGAAAAAATAAAAAAGTTATGGCTGCTGAAAGGTAGAGAGGCAAAAACTGAAAAATTGTGCTGGTCATTAAAGAGGCTCTGTCACCAGATTTTGCAACCCCTATCTGCTATTGCAGCAGATAGGCGCTGCAATGTAGATTACAGTAACGTTTTTATTTTAAAAAAACGAGCATTTTTGGCCAAGTTATGACCATTTTCGTATTTATGCAAATGAGGCTTGCAAAAGTACAACTGGGCGTGTTGAAAAGTAAAAGTACAACTGGGCGTGTATTATGTGCGAACATCGGGGCGTGTTTACTACTTTTACTAGCTGGGCGTTGTGTATAGAAGTATCATCCACTTCTCTTCAGAACGCCCAGCTTCTGGCAGTGCAGATCTGTGACGTCACTCACAGGTCCTGCATCGTGTCGGCACCAGAGGCTACAGTTGATTCTGCAGCAGCATCAGCATTTGCAGGTAAGTAGCTACATCGACTTACCTGCAAACGCCGATGCTGCTGCAGAATCATCTGTTGCCTCTGGTGCCGATGTGTCCTCGCTCGTCCGACACGATGCAGGACCTGTGAGTGACGTCACAGCGTGATCTCTCGAGAACACGGCTGTGACTGCACTGCCAGAAGCTGGGCGTTCTGAAGAGAAGTGGATGATACTTCTCATCAGAACGCCCAGCTAGTAAAAGTAGTAAACACGCCCCGATGTACGCACATAATACACGCCCAGTTGTACTTTTACTTTTCAACACGCCCAGTTGTACTTTTGCAAGCCTCATTTGCATAAATACGAAAATGGCCATAACTTGGCCAAAAATGCTCGTTTTTTAAAAATAAAAACGTTACTGTAATCTGCATTGCAGCGCCTATCTGCTGCAATAGCGGATAGGGGTTGCAAAATCTGATGACAGAGCCTCTTTAAGGTCTTTTCTGGCCCGGTCATTAAGGGGTTAATAAACATGTTTGTCTCACTTGTAGAGGCTGCTGGTAGCAAATAATATACAAGGCACACTGCCTGACTGATATGTATCAAGTTATATTATTACTGTAAGACATATGTCATATACACTGTAAGGCCCCATGCACACGACCGTGCCCGCAATCACGGCCCGCGATTGCGGGCACGGCCGGCCACTGACTAACAGCCACATTTTCGGGCCGTGCTCCCATACAAAGTATGGGAGCACGGCCCGCAAAATGCGAAAGAACGGACATGTTCCATAATTCCCGGAACATTTCCACGGCACTGACACCCTTCCGTAGTGCTACGGAAAGGTGTCAGTGTTCAATGAAAGTGAATGGCTCCGTTTTTTGCTGTCGTGTGCATGGGGCCTAAAGGATCTGCCAGACACAGCTTCTGTGTCGACGCCCATGGTTAATCAGTCTGCATATGTTCCTAGGTCTGCTAGAGTGACTCGATCTGCTAGCACTCAGGTTCTCCCACACCTCAGCCTACCAGCCTATCACAGCCTGGCCAGACGGTTCTAGCTCCCGCCCTCGGTCTATTTATACCTTCATTTGCTGCTTGTCCTTTGCCTGTGATTCTCTCTTGTTTCCTGGCTCTGCTGTTTCTGCTATTACTATTGACCTCTGCTTCATATTGACCCTGGCTTTACTGACTACGCTCCTGCTCTGCAGTTGGTACCTCGTAAACTCCTGATTTGACTCGGCTCGTTCACTACTCTTGTTGCTAATGGTGTTGCCGTGGGCAACTGCCCAATTTCCCTTAGCTTCTGTGTACCCTTGTCTGTTTGTCTGTCGTGCACATATTGAGCGTAGGGACCGTCGCCCAGTTGTACGCCGTCGACTAGGACGGGCCGTGCAAGTAGGCAGGGACTGAGTGGCGGGTAGATTAGGGCTCACCTGTCTGTCTCCCTACCCCGACATGACATAATCACAGGCCCATATACCTTTTCTACCCTGGTTCCTACACAACTATGGACCCCCTTGAGACCCTGGCTCAGCAAATGCAGGGTCTCTCCCTACAGGTCCAAGCCCTGGTTCAGAGGTGCAATCAGCGTGATGCTAACCAGGTAGTGCCCTCCACCTCACCTCTTGAACCCCACCTCAAGTTGCCTGACCAGTTCTCAGGGAACCGGAAGACTTTTTTCTACTTTCGGGAGAGTTGTAGGCTCTATTTCCGTCTAAGGCCCCACTCCTCAGGTTCTGAGAGCCAGCGAGTGGGTATAATTATGTCCCGGCTTCCAGGACGGCCCCCAAGAATGGGCCTTCTCCTTGGCTCCTGACGCCCTTGAACTTTCCTCTGTTGACCTTTTTTTTTATGCTCTCGGGCTCATCTATGACGAGACTGACAAGACTGCCTTTGCCGAGGGTCAGCTGGTGACCTTACGTCAGGGTAAGAGACCCGTTGAGGAGTACTGTTCTGACTTTACGAAGTGGTGTGTAGATTCTCGGTGGAATGACCCTGCCTTGAGGTGCCAGTTTAGATTGGGTCTGTCGAACGCCCTACTATTACTTAGCAATCCCTCTTCTGACTCTCTAGATCAGGTTATGGCCTTAGCGGTACGCCTTGACCGACGTCTCAGGGAACGACGACTTGAACGTTTTTGTGCCTTCTCCTCTGGCTCCCCCATGATGGCTCCTGAGGTTCCGTTGCTTTGTTCTTCCACGGAAAACTCGGATGAACCAATGCAACTCGGGGCCTCCGTGTCTCCCCAACAACGTAGAGAGCTCCGCAGGAAAAATGGTCTCTGCTTCTACTGTGGGGATGACAAGCATCAAGTGAACAACTGTCCTAGGCGTAAGAATATGCAGCCGGAAAACTTCCGCGCCTATGTGACCATCGGGAAGGTCGCTTGGGCGCACAGGTATTTCCCGTAAATATGAAACCTAATAAGATCTTGCTTCCCTTTCAGGTCTCTTTTGAGGGTAGGTCTGCCACTGGCAGTGCCTTCGTGGATTCAGGGTCCTCTGCTAATATTATGTCTGTGGAATTTGCTATGTCTCTAGCTATGCCATTGATTGATTTGCTTAAACCTGTCTGGTAGTGGGTATCGACTCCACTCCACTTGCTAATGGTTATTTTACGCAGCATACCCCTGTTTTTGAACTCATTGTTGGCTCCATTCATTTGGAGCAGTGTTCTGCACTGGTGATGCAGGGATTATCGTCCGATTTGGTTTTAGGCCTTCCCTGGTTGCAGATGCATAATCCCACGTTTAACTGGAATAGTGGGGTTCTTACTAAATGGGGTAATGAATGCATGACGTCCTGTTTTTCTGTTAATTTTATTTCTCTCCCTGAGGAGGTGAACACTCTACCTGAGTTTATTCAGGACTTCGCTGATGTTTTTTCTAAAAATGCCTCCGAAGAGTTACTTCCTCATAGAGAGTACGATTGCACAATCGATTTGGTACCAGGAGCTAAGCTCCCTAAGGGTAGGATATTTAATCTCTCTTGTCCCGAACATGAGGCCATGAGAGAATATATCCAGGTAAGCCTGGCCAAGGGTTACATTCGCCCCTCTACTTCTCCGGTAGGTGCAGGCTTCTTCTTCGTAGGGAAGAAGGATGGTGATCTTAGGTCGTGCATCGATTACCGAAACTTGAATAAGGTCACTGTAAGGAACCAGTATCCCCTTCCTTTGCTTCCTGATCTCTTCAATCAGGTTCAGGGGGCCCAATGGTTCTCTAAGTTTGATCTTCGGGGGGCTTATAACCTTATCCGAATCAGAGAAGGGGATGAGTGGAAGACTGTGTTTAACACGCCCGAAGGTCATTTCGAATACCTCGTCATGCCCTTTGGGTTGTGTAATGCTCCACCGCGGTCTTCCAGAATTTCATAAATGAGATTTTAAGAGACTACCTGGGGGTATTTCTTGTAGTGTACCTTGATGACATACTTGTGTTTTCCAAGGACTGGTCCTCCCACATTAAGCATGTCAGGAAGGTGCTCCAGGCCCTTCGGGAAAACAAACTCTTTGCTAAATCCGAAAAATGTGTGTTTGGGGTGCAGGAGATACCATTTTTGAGTCAAATACTCACTCCTAATGAATTCCGCATGGACCCTGCCAAGGTTCAGGCGGTGGCTGAATGGATCCAACCTGCCTCCCTGAAGGCGTTACAGTGCTTCCTGGGGTTTGCTAACCATTACAGGAGATTTATTGCTAACTTCTCGGTCATCGCTAAGCCTCTTACGGATCTTACTCGCAAAGGTGCTGATCTCCTCCACTGGCCTCCGGAGGCGGTCCAGTCTTTTAAGATCCTTAAGAAGTGCTTTATCTTTGCCCCAGTGCTGATTCAGCCTAACCAAATGGAGCCATTCATCGTGGAGGTTGACGCCTCCGAGGTGGGAGTGGGTGCTGTCTTGTCCCAGGGTACCAGGTCACTCACCCATCTCCGTCCCTGTGCCTACTTCTCCAGGAACTTCTCGCCCTCTGGGCATTTGAAGAGTAGCGCCACTTTTTGGAGGGGGCTAGGCACCAGATAACGGTCCTTACCGACCACAAGAATCTGGTTTTCCTAGAATCTGCCCGGAGGCTAAACCTGAGACAAGCTCGGTGGGCGTTGTTTTTTACTAGATTCAACTTTGTGGTCACCTATAGGGCTGGGTCTAAAAATATTAAAGCTGTTGCACTGTCACGTAGCTTCATGGCCATTCCTCCTTAGGAGGAAGATCCTGCTTGTATTTTGCCCCCAGGTATAATCATATCCTCTGTTGATTCTGACTTAGTCTCCGAAATTGCGGCTGATCAAGGTTCAGCTCCCGGGAACCTCCCTGACCACAAGCTGTTTGTTACCCTGCAATTCCGGCTAAGGGAAAATCATGACTCTGCACTATCTGGCCATCCAGGCATCCTGGGTACCAAGCACCTCATTGCTAGAAACTATTGGTGGCCTGGGTTGCCTAAAGACGTTAAGGCCTACTTCGCCGCTTGTGAAATTTGTGCTAGGTCCAAGACTCCCAGGTCCCGACCAGCGGGCTTACTATGTTCTTTGCCCATTCCCCAGAGACCTTGGACCCATATCTCCATGGATTTTATCACCGATCTGCCTCCATGTCAAGGCAAGTCGGTGGTGTGGGTTGTAGTAGACCTCTTCAGTAAGATGTGCCATTTTGTGCCCCTCAAGAAACTACCCAATGCCAAGACGTTAGCTACCTTGTTTGCCAAACACATCCTGCGTCTCCATGGGGTTCCTGTCAATATTGTTTCTGACATAGGGGTACAATTTGTTTCTTTGTTTTGGAGAGCTTTCTGTAAAAAGTTGGAGATTGATCTGTCCTTCTCCTTGGCCTTCCATCCTGAAACTAATGGCCAAACTGAGAGGACTAATCAGTCTCTAGAACAATATTTAAGGTGTTTTATCTCTGACTGTCAATATGATTGGGTCTCCTTCATTCCCCTCGCCGAATTTTCCCTTAATAACCGGGTCAGTAACTCGTCAGAGGTCTCCCCCTTTTTCTGTAATTTTGGGTTTAATCCATGGTTCTCCTCCGTTTCACCTGGTGGTTCCAACAATCCCGAGGTAGATGTCGTTCATCGGGTACTGTGCACAGTCTGGGCCCAGGTTCAGAAGAACCTAGAGGTGTCCCAGAGCATACAAAAGACTCAGGCAGATAGAAGACGTTCTGCTAACCCCTTGTTTGTGGTAGGGGATCTGGTGTGACTGTCTTAAAAAAATTTGTGCCTTAAAGTTCCGTCCAAAAATGTGCTCTCCGGTATATAGGGCTGTACAAGGTCATTGAGGTCCTTAACCCTGTCTCCTTCCGGCTGGAGTTACCCCCGTCTTTTCAAATACACGACGTGTTTCATGCCTCCCTCCTGAAACGCTGCTCCCCGTCCTTGGCTACCTCGAGGAAACCTCCGGTCCCTGTTCTTACCCCTGAAGGGGTAGAATTCGAGGTGGCCAAGATTGTGGACAGCAGGATGGTCCAAGGCTCCCTCCAGTACCTGGTCCATTGGAGAGGATACGGGCCTGAGGAGAGGACTTGGTTACCCGCTCGGGATGTTCACGCTGGGGTATTGCTCAGGAGGTTCCATCTTCGGTTCCCCAATAAGCCAGGTCCACCTAGGAAGGGTCCAGTGGCCCCTCATAAAAGGAGGGGTACTGTAAAGGATCTGCCAGACACAGCTTCTGTGTCGACACCCGTGGTTAATCAGTCTGCATCTGTTCCTAGGTCTGATAGAGTGACTCGATCTGCTACCACTCAGGCTGGTAGGCTGAGGAGTGGGAGAACCTATCACAGCCTGGACAGACGAATCTAGCTCCCGCCCTCGGTCTATTTATGCCTTCATTTACTGCTTGTCCTTTGCCTGTGATTCTCTATTGTTTCCTGGCTCTGCTGTTCCTGCTATTACTATTGACCTCTTCTTTATATTGACCCTGGCTTTAACGACTACGCTCCTGCTCTGCGTTTGGTACCTCGTGCACTCCTGGTTTGACTCGGCTCTTTCACTACTCTTGTTGCTCACGGTATTGCCGTGGGCAACTGAACCATTTCCCTTAGCTTCTATGGACCCTTGTCTGTTTGTCTGTCGTGCACATATTGAGCGTAGGGACCAACGCCCAGTTGTACGCCGTCGCCTAGGACGGGCCATGCAAGTAGGCAGGGACTGAGTGGCGGGTAGATTAGGGCTCACCTGTCTGTCTCCCTACCCCGACATTACATACACACTATACAATCCTTGTCCTCAGAGGCAAAAATGTTATAAAAAAACAGAGTTGAGAGACTATTACCCAGGGACTGTCCGCCTGCCGAACAAATCTTTAACAAAGTACCGGTGTAATTGGTTTTCCTACATAAATGTAATCACAGTTCACTTTGTGTTCTGTTAAAAATGAATGTGTTCTTTTTCCATAGTAACACAATCATTTACTATCTTATCAGCCTTCGCTCATTCTCCATCCTTAACTATAAGGATAACGATGAAACCTTGATTACTTCTTCTTCTCCTCAAGATTGAGAAATAACTGCGTGTTGTGACTTTGTTTTTCAAGTTCTCATTTCTTTCAGTGACTGCTACTAAATGGATGAAATAAAGATTAAGTGAACTTTTTATCTCTTTATGTTTAAGTCAGATTTATTACTATTGGAAAAAGCTATATACTTGCTAGCACTGTCAGGATTGTATGTATCTATCCCCGTGCCGCAGTAGTACTCTGAATTGTTTTGTACAACAGATAAAACGAAACAACAAAAAAAGTCATTGAAAAAATGTAGTGTCTAACAAGCAAAAAGTTGTGGATATGCAAATAAAGTATAATAGACTGTGTATATGGTAGATGGCCCTGCACAAAACATGATGCATGATGGAAATTTATTTCCCATTTAACAATACAGACTTTCCAACAGATGAGAGTTCCCCGGACCGCATGCTCCCTGCCACATGCAGAAGGTGTAGCTTAGTGCTTTATTTCATACCTCTTAATATATAGCTTTTAATGGTCAGTTAATTCATGAGGTGAGTGTCTTTCAAGGGGCGTCCCCCAGGATTTAAAGCTTGTGGGCCCCTTCCCAATAATTATAGATGTAATACATTTGGTTTGGGTTAATAAAATGCGTTTGTTGAGAACTTATCACTTGAAGTGAAGTCCCTTGTCTAGCTATGCTATGCTCAAAAGGAACGGCAATAGAGATGAGAAAATTGTTTTGAACCTTATCAGACTGCAAAGCTAAATAAAGCCATTTGTAAGGCTCTGGGACCCCACAGCAGCATAGTGGGATTCATCTATAATGCCAGTGTTTTTTATCCAAAATGTGAATGCATGGGGGGGGGGGGGCACTGCTTCCTAACATAGCGCACAAAACACTTTCAATGATCCCCAAGCAGTTTGGTATACTGTGATCTCTTTGTGCTACAGGTTACAATATTTTCAACTTGAGCCATCATAATTTCAAACCATGTTCAACTTACCATGTCACAGGCAATGTATTTGATTGTTTGAACGATCCAGCCAATCAGCTTGGGCATTTTACTGGTAAAATGCTTCTAAATCAGTGTATCACATTGGGGCAAGTAGATGTATTACTGAAGCACATGTGCCGATTTTCTGTTTAGTGGCACCTCTCTGTAACAGTCCAGTACTTTAAACTGCAGGAACCTGAAGAATCTCCTTCTCTCAACATAGAAAGTGATTAACCAGCCTACGGTAGCTCTTTCTCGCTTTTATATGTAATCACTTGCTTTATCTGTATTATTTATCTGCTTACATATCTTTTATCCCTGTTAAAGGGCTAGAATTTAGTGGGGTTCGCTGGGCTAGTGTCCCCCACTATTACTACCTCCTTTTATTAGGGTCACTAGGTTTATGTCTAGCTCCCCCACCTGTCCCCTTGTATTACGCCTTCTATTTGCCTTATTACCTAAGTGTCAGTGGCATAACTACCACTATAGCAGCCGTAGCGGCTGCTACGGGGCCTGCAGCATGAGGGGGCCCGTGCCACTCGCCGACACGTGCCCCGCCCATGGCCGGAGGCTCCGCTAGCAGCCGCTATGGCTGCTACAGCGCGACGCCACTGAAGGGGTTGTTCCTACAAAAGACATGCATCCCCTATCCACAGGAGAGGGGATACATGTGTGATCGCTGGCAGCGATAAGGAGCACGGGGGACCAAAATTCCCCCGAAGTTCTCCATGACTAACCTCGGACTTCCGGGGTATCTCTTTTGTAGGACAAAGTATAGGCCGTTTTTTGGGGGGGGGTGGCTATATGGCGTTATCTACGGGGGGGGTCTGTATGGCGTTATCTACAGGGGGGTCTGTATGGCATTATCTATGGGGTGTTCTGTATGGCGTTATCTACAGGGGGGGTCTGTATGGCGTTATCTACAGGGGGGTCTGTATGGCGTTATCTACAGGGGGGGTTCTGTATGGTGTTATCTACAGGCGGGTGTCTGTATGGCGTTACCTACAGGGGGGGTCTGTATGGTGTTATCTACAGGGGGGTCTGTATGCCGTTATCTACAGGGGGGACTCTGTATGGCGTTACCTACAGGGGGTTCTGTATGGCGTTTTCTACAGGGGGGGTCTGTATGGGGTTATCTACAGGGGGGCTCTGTATGCCGTTATCTACAGGGGGGCTCTGTATGGCGTTATCTACAGGGGTGGTTCTGTATGGTGTTATCTACAGGGTGTCTGTATGGCGTTACCTACAGGGGGTCTATATGGCGTTATCTACAAGGGGGGTCTGTATGCCGTTATCTACAAGGGGGGCTCTTTATGCCATTATCTACAGGGGGGACTCTGTATGGCGTTATCTACAGGGGGGACTCTGTATGGCGTTATCTACAGGGGGTTCTGTATGGCGTTATCTACAGGGGGGCTCTGTATGGCGTTATCTACAGGGGGGGTTCTGTATGGTGTCATCTACAGGGGGTCTGTATGGTGTTATCTACAGGGGGGTCTGTATGGCGTTATATACAGGGGGGTCTGTATGCCGTTATCTACAGGGGGGAGTCTGTATGGCGTTATCTACAGGGGGGACTCTGTATGGCGTTATCTACAGGGGGGTTCTGTATGGCATTATCTACAGGGGGGTTCTGTATGGCGTTATATACAGGGGGCGTCTGTATGCCGTTATCTACAGGGGGTCTGTATGGCGTTATCTACAGGGGGACTCTGTATGGCGTTATCTACAGGGGGGTTCTGTATGGTGTTATCTACAGGGGGGCTGTATGGCGTTATCTACAGGGGGGTCTGTATGGTGTTATCTACAGGGGGTCTGTATGGCGTTATCTACAGGGGGGTCTGTATGGCGTTATCTACAGTGGGTCTGTATGGCGTTATCTACAGGGGTGTCTGTATGGCGTTATCTACAGGGGGAGCTGTATGGCATTATCTACAGGGGGGCTGTATGGCATTATCTACAGAGGGGCTGTATGGCGTTATCTACAGGGGGGGCTGTATGGCATTATCTACAGGGGGCTGTGTATGGCACTATCTACAGGGGGTTGTGCATGGTGCTATCTATAGGGGGGGCGCTGTGTGGTGGAATCTATAGGGAGGCACTATCTACAAGGGGGGGTTGTGTGATACCCAGCGGAGGGGGGCCCCAGTCAAAACTTTGCTATGGGGCCCAGTCTTTCCTAGTTACGCCCCTGCTAAGTGTGTGTGTGTGTGTGCACGCGCGGTGATTCACGACACAAGTTTATAGTAAATAATGGTTTATTGCTAACACAAAATCACACTAGCTATAAAACACAATATACACAAAATATATATAATCATGGTCAGGGGCGTAACTAGGAATGACTGGGCCCCATAGCAAACTTTTGACTGGGCCCCCCCTCGCACGCAACAAACACCCCCCACCCCACATCTTCCACCCCCCCATCCCCCGACAATGAACATTTATCAGTTTTGTGTGCAATGTAAAAATACAGCTAGGCCACTAGTGTACTCTTATTAACCTTTAGTTATAGGGTTACAAAAATTGCAACAAACAGTCTAGCACTGATATTCTAACATCTGTTATCACATAATTATGTTCTTTCATAGTCGTAATAGCTGAAAAAAAACTGACCCAAAACTTAAAGCACCGGGACACATTCCTGTAGATAGTGCCACACAGCCCCCCTTGTAGATAGTGCCACATAGCCCAAGGAGCCCTCACTTGTAGATAGTGCCACCCCAAACAAATAAAAAAAACGTATGCTCAGCCCTGTACCCGCGACGAATGGAGCCTCAGCTCCTCCGCAGCCTGAGACGGGACACTTGCATAGGCCAGCTTAATGATCACATCACCACGCTTGCCTGCACAGGGATCCTGTCCCTGCACCTTATAGGCTGTGGGCCCAACATGGCCTGTAGTCAGGTAAACGGCAGAGCAGGGAGCTATCTCCCTGCTCTGCAATAATGTTCAATTGTATCCTCGTCCTAAGGACGCAGATACAATTAAACGTGGTAGTCGCCAGAGGCCCCCGGCTGCCCAGTGCTAGTGATGCCACCGGGTGAGGGGGCCCATGCCACGCAGCCTAGCACATAATGTTATGTCAGGCCAGGTGGCACGGGCCCCCACAATTTAAAGAATGTCAGGAACACAGCAACATTGGAGGTACCCCTAAGCTTTTTTGGGCTGGGGAATATATATACAATAACATAAAAAAATCAAGTACATTAATATATATATATATATATATATATATATATATATATATATACATATATATATATATATACACATTTCTCGTTATAAATGCAGTATCATACATATATAAATAACAAATATACACACTAATATTCACACACACACACACACACACACACACACACACACACAATAAATAAATAAATATATATATATATATATATATATATATACACATACATACATGCAGGCGCGTAGCTAAAGGCTCATGGGCTCATGGGCAAGAATTCAGCTTGGGCCCCCCTACCACTCCCCAACACCGCCATCATCATCAGACCCCTGCGCGCGCTTATGCCCAGACGCCGATACATGCATACATATACACACAAATACATGAGCACTTATACAGACTCATATATGACCTAACCTTTTATGAAAGATCTGACATGTAGGCAGTCCAGGTTCGCAGATGAGATCCTTTTACACTTCCCCCACCCCAGGACACCCGTGAATAGGATCATAGATAAAAAAAAATAAAAAAAAGCAGCTGATAACCAGCTGCAGAAATCACGGAGGAGAGAGACAGCACAGAAAAGGCAAAGTTTCCTCTTGTCCTGACATGCTGTTTATCTAAGACTGCTGTGACTCGTGAGCCTGCCTCCTCTTTCTTCTCCGACCCGACCGCTGGAGGAAGCTTCGGCAGTTGCTGTACAAAGTGCAGAGAGGGGTGGAGATCGTTCAAGGACTACGGAGGATGTGCTGCATACAATCTAAGGAATGCTGCACATCCACTATTCACTTGTATTTACCTGAAAGTCAGTGGCTTCCAGCTCCCTTTAACCCCTTAGTGACCAGCCCATTTTAGGCCTTAATGACCAAGCTATTTTATTCGTTTTTCTATAGTCGCATTCAAAGAGCTATAACGTTTTTATTTTTTCGTCTACATAGCTGTATGAGGACTTGTTTTTTGCGGGATTAGTTGTGCTTTTTAATGGCACCATTTTTGGGTACATATAATTTTTATATTAACTTTTATTAACCTTTTTGGGGGGGATTATAAAAAAAAACTGAAATTCCGCCATTGTTGTATGCGTTTTTAAATTGACGCCGTTCACTGTGCGACGTAATTAACATGTTACCTTTATTCTATGGGTCGGTACGATCACGGCGATACCATATATGAAGAGGTTTTTTTATGTTTTACGACTTTTGCACAATAAAAACACTTTTGAACTAAAATTATTTGTTTTTGCATCGTCGCTTTCCAAGAGCCGTAATTTTTTTATTTTTCCATCAATGTAGTGATTTTTTGGGCTTGTTTTCTGCGGGACAAGACGTAGTTTTGAATGGTACTGTTTTGGGGTACATGGGACTTATTGATTCATTTTTATTATGACTTTTTTGGGGGGCAATGGAAAAAAATTGCAATTTCGCCATCGTTTTTGGCGTTTTTTTTTACGGTGTTCACTTTGCGGTTTAAATTACATATTAACTTTATTAATGGAGTCATTACGGTCGCGGCGATACCACATATGTGTACTTTTTTTTTTTTTTTTTACACTTTTACTAAATAAAACCACTTTTTATGGAAAAAAATGGTTTTATTTATTTTTTTACTGTACTTTTTATTAATAATCTTTATTTCACTTTGATGACTTATTTTATTAGTCCCACTAGGGGACTTTACTGTGCGATATTCCGATCGCTGCTATAATGCTCTGGTATACTTCGTATACCAGAGCATTATTGCCTGTCAGTGTAAATCTGACAGGCAATCTGTTAGGACGTGCCTCCGGCGCGTCCTAACAGGCATATGTCCAGGGCAGACCTGGGGGCTTTTATCAGTCCCCCGGCTGCCATGACACCGCATCGGAGACCCGCGATTGCATTCGCGGGCCGCCGATGAGTGAGAGAGGGAGCGCACTCCCTCTGTAAACAAAGTTAAATGCCGCGGTCGCTATTGACGGCGGCATTTAACGGGTTAAACGGCCGCGATCGAAGTAAACTTCGATCGCGGGCGTTGGAGCAGGAGCTCAGCTGTCATCAGACAGCAGAGCCCCGGCTCCTGCCTGCACGGGAGACCCGTGCAGGACTTAGACTAGGCTGACGTGAAAAGGCGTCAGCCTAGCCTAAAGCCCAGTAGTGAATGACGTTAAAAGGCGTATTAGTGGTCACTAAGGGGTTAAACTCCACGCCTTTGCTACATGCGTAAGGATGCTGACGTCCGGACATAGTGTGCTAGGCAGCCCGGGCCCCTCTGACACTACGGGCCCCGTAGCAGCTGCTACGGCTGCTACTGCGGTAGTTCCGCCCCTGATCATGGTATAGTATCAGTATACCTCAATACATATAATAACTATTAATATGTATTAAGTATACTAGCACTATACGTGGTACAATAAATCGACAAGACATTAACAGTATTCCTACAATCCTATCCTAGTACCCATCCACGCACCTAAATACACATAGAAAATCTAATTCACACACACATATATATATATATATATATATATATATATATATATATATATATATTAGGTACGTGGATGGGTACTAGGATAGGATATATATATATATATATATATATATATATATATACATATATATCACAGCACTCAATGCAGACTGAACATCAGGCCATGTGCACGTTACCAGTAGAAGGATGAATCAACTCCTTTGAATGGAATACCAGAAACAGAAGACAAGTAACAGCACCAGGACTTCAGCGTTGGGGAGATGTTGGTTTATTTACCACCAGGTGGAAGAATGAGGTGGTGAATAAACCAAGCTTGAGAAAGGTTCAGGTGTGAATAAATCAACATCTCCCCAACACTGAAGTCCTGGTGCCGTTACTCGCTCTTCATTTCTACTATATATATATATATATATATATATAGCAAACAAGAAAGCAGCAGCACTCACACAGAATCGATCGATCAGGTGCCCAGCAAAACGTCCCGATCCTCGGACGTGTAGTAGTATATAAAGAAAGAAAATTTGCAGCACTCCAATGTGAAAAAAGTGGTGGTTTATTCAATCCAAGATCAACAGCAACGTTTCAATCCTACAATAGGATCTTTATCAAGCCTTGATAAGGCTTGATAAAGATCCTATTGTAGGATTGAAACGTTGCTGTTGTTCTTGGATTGAATAAACCACCACTTTTTTCACATTGGAGTGCTGCAAATTTTCTTTCTTTATATATATATATATATATATATATATATATATATATATATATATATATATATTATTAAAAGGATCACTTCCCTTTACAATTCCTATTTTGTTGACATTTTGGAGGCTACAGATCCAATTCTTAGTTTTCCCATAGAGTTATGTCCTCAAGTTACAACAATTTTTAGTGTTCAATATTTTTATTACATTTTCAATAAAATTAAAAAAAGGGAAGGAAGTCACATTAACGACCAACATGTCGTCTTAGTGACACAAATAAAAGGGATCACGGTAACAAAAGGGAAAATTCAATAATATGACAGAGCAAAAGAACAATAACATTTTCCTTTTCAAATCCACATTTCAAGCATGTAGAATGCACAGCATGAACAATTCTATAGTCAGGAACATCAATAAGCTCAAAATAAAGCTATACATAACTATATGAGCACCTTTTCTCTAAACAAAATAAACAGTTAATAGGAGAGAAGGGGAAGAGAGGGAGGAAAAAAAAAAGGGGGAGAGGGGGGAGTTGAGAGGAGAAGGGTGGCAGAATGTTACAATTAAATGGATAAGTAACGTTTCCATGGTCCCGAAGTCTTGTCAAATTCATGCTGTTTATGCATGAGTTTACAGCTAAATTGGTCATTGACCATTATCCATGATAATTTATTTTTAACCAGATCCATAGGGATCGTGATCGTGCGCCAAGATTTAGCAATAGCTGCTAACAGGATATATCGGACAAGTCTTTTAAGACATTGTGGGTAATGATCCATTTAGTAAGGCAGTAGAGGTATCTACTAGTCTAGCAATGTTGGTTAGAGATTTGATAAATTCAAACACCTCTTCCCAGAATGTAACCACTATAGGACAAACCCACCAAGTGTGGAGGAGGGTACCCTCATTACCACAACGTCTAAAGCAACCCGAGTCATATGAAGGATAACTTGGTTGGAACCATGTACCATCTAAGCATAACTGTGTGGCCAGCTTCTATCAATGAAATGTTAATGGATAATTTGGAAATTTGGAACTCCATTTATTAAGATCCAGCTCCCTTCCAAGCTCCGACTCCCATTTGGTCATATAAGATAATTAATTGCTCGGAGTAACTAGCCCAGCATACATAGATTATATCTTATCTCTAGAAAGAGGGAATAAGCATAATCGCTCTAGAGTGGTCATACTGGAAACATCCTCAAATGTATTCTTCCACGAGTGTAATTGGAATTGTGCGAAAAAGATAAAGCAATCTAGGCAAAAGGGTCATCTTGACGGAAGCGATTCCACCAAACCAAAACGAGTATTGAGACCAAATATGAAGATCAGTTTCCAGTCATTTATACAGAGGTAAAAAATTTGACTTATAGAGGAAATCTATCGATGGTGTAATCTTGATTCCCAAGTAGGTAAGGGAGTGGGTTGCCCTTTTAAAGTCAAAGTTTAATTGTAATAACTTTAACAATCTATCTGGAAGGGACAAATAAGCATAGTAAGGGGGAAGGTCACAAATAGCAAAATGTCATCTGCAAATAATGCACATTTGTGTTCAACCAAACCAACTTTAATTCCTTTAATATCTGAATTGGAGCCAATGCGATTAGCCAAAGGCTCTGTGGCCAATGTAAACAAGGCCGGTGATAGGGGACACCTCTGTCTAGTGCCTCTTCCAATAGGAATGGGATCAGACAAGAGCCCTTTAGAACACATACTTGCTGTAGGCTGGTCGGTCATAGAGGCCCTGGAGGAGTGCAACAAAATGAGACCCAAATTTCATCTTATCAAGTATAAAAAATAGGTAATCCCAGGATAGTGAATCGAATGCTTTTTGCAAATCTAGGCTTAAAAGCATACTCTGAGGCTTGTTTCCTCCATCCCATCCTAAGCGCACCGTAGTTATTAAGTCTATAGCCCTCTGTGTTTGGTCTCCTGCCTGTCTACATGGTACAAAGCCCGTTTGGTCCTCGTGGATGTAACCAGGTAGGAAAGCATTAAGTCTGGTCGCAAAAATTCTTGTCATAGGCTTTAGGTCTACATTTATTAACGATATAGGGTGGTAGTTATCTCTATCACTATGGTCTTTATTGGGTTTGGGTATGACATGTATAAAAGCAGTACTAGAATGAGAAGCAACTGCCCCTCCCCTATATGTATTACATAAGAGAGCCAAATGGGGCGCCGGAATGTCTTTAAATTTTTTGTAATAGGTAGAGGAAAACCCATCAGGTCCGGGTGCTTTGTTAGAATGACTGGTTTTAATAGCTTCAATAACCTCATCAATCGTAAAATCTGCATCTAGAAAGTCCCTATCCTTGGAAGAAAGCACTTTAGGTGTCATGTGAGATAAAAAATAGTTTCTGCTCTCGAGGAGGGAAATAATGTAGGGTTTGCATACAACTTAGAGTAGAAGGTATGCAATTCCTGTAGTATTTTTGCAGGGTTCTGGGATAGGGACCCATCTGATAGGCAAAGTTTTGGGGGTGAGTTTACTGAAGACCTAGGGGTCGGTCATCTAGCTAAGAGAATACCAGGTTTATCTCCCTGAGTGAAGAAGCGATGCGAAGACCACCGCAGATATTTTTCCGCCCAACTAGTCAAACTAAGATTAAGGTCTGTTCACGCCGTTTCAAATTGTCGCCTGATGTCAGCTGAAGGATTGTGTTTGAGGTGATTTGATAGATCTATGAATAATTGTTCTTTACGTGCTAATGATTCTCTAGAACGTTTTTTCTTTCGCGATGCTATTTGTGGCATTTTCCCCCTTATAGTAGCCTTATGGGCTTCCAAATTTACAATAGGTGATGTGTCTTGTGGAATATTGGCTAGAAAATACGCTTTTTATTCTGTGTGAAGTTCCTGTACGATTTTAGAATTAGAGAACAATGAGTCGTTCAGTCTCCAAGAGGACAATGGGGGTCGTTCAAACACAGATCAGAGATGTGTATCTGTAGGGCATCATGGTCTGACCATGGTGTAGGTAATATGTGAGCATGTCGAACCTTCAGGACAAGGCAAGATTATATGAAACTATGATCAATATGGGTAAATATTCGATGGCCTGAAGAATAAAACGTGTAGTCACACGAGGTAGGGTTACATTCCCTCCAAATATCCACTACATCTATAGAGTGAAGCAAACATGCTACAGAAAGACTAGTCTTTTTAGGCGTAGAGCCCTGAAAGTGAAATCCCTAGATTTGTCCATAGAGGAGTCCAAAGCCACATTGGAATTTCCAGGTAGAATCAGTGAGCCCTCAATCAATGGGTGCAACTGTGTCCATAGGGAGCGAAAGAACTGCTGCTGGTAAGTATTGGGAGCATAATAATTTATAAACGTCACTGGGGAGTCATTAAGTGTACCAGACACCAGAATGAATCGACCCTCAGGATCCCGAAATACATTATTCGGGTTGAATGGGACTGATTTTACCATCCATATGCCGACTCCGCGTTGTTTGGTAGACACACTTGCTAGGTAGTTACAACAATTTTTAAGCTACAATGGTCATCCCAGAACAAATCAATATTGTAACTTGAGGGAGCACTATAGTGTTCTATGGACAGATGAAATAAAAGTGAAGCACGTCAGACAACACAAAACCCTGTTATGTATAAAGAAAATACAGAATTTCACAGTATAAACATCAAATACAAAATGAGCCCAAAGAGGCTCAATCGGTAACAGTCTTCATCAGTTCCCTGACACACATTTTTTTTTTTACATATATTTTCTTTATCATTGATGTCAATAAGAGACTGGAAATAACTAATGCAAGTTAGTATTGTCCTAAGTTTAACATTGGTTTAGATCTATTATACTTTTATTGCACTCTATATTCTCAAACTGGGTAGCCTAGAAGCGGCTCATAAGACAGTAAGGTGACCACCTACTCTGTGCTATGACTTCAGTGTATTGTGTTGGTCACTTTGCTGTGGGGGGCGGGGGGGTATATTAATGTTTTGTCTACATGATGAGGTCGGCACAGATAGTACTGCCTATCTGATTCTCCCTGTAATTATATGGGCACAGACAGCACAGCCTAGTTGACTGTTAACCAGCCAGAACTAGTGCTCTGGCTGCTTCATTTTGAGCATCAGACGGACCCCCAATTATCACTTCTAATGATGGGAAAACCAGGTAATAGAGTCTGCTCCTGTCAACTCCGTAAATATAGCAGAGTCGATGTCTATCTGATAAAAAAAATTAATTCCATTCATATTACATTTCTTATTTTACTTGTGTCCTCTGAAATGTTGTAACGTTATTTGCAATATCTAATGTGCATATATGCTGGATAGGTATCAGGTGTGACTGTTATGTAACAGACATAAAGGAACATTTGCCCTTGATGCATGTCCAAGGATAATCTTTAATCTTTGAATTTGCCGACAATTGGATAACCCCTAGGAATTGTGTACCCACATGTTTTTGCTCAGCTGTAAGTGATGGAGATAGTGTGGCAAATTTGTATAAATAAAGTCTTAACAGGACATTTTATTGGATTAGCTATGGTTGGCTTAGTTTGTAGGGGCCTTATTATGAACGTGGTCACTGCAGCAGCTGTGAACTGGGCTACGAGTGTTACATTTTCTTAATGCTTTTCATTGAATGACAGCCATCTGTGAAGGTCTTACTTGGAGCGGCTACAGAAATAAAACACATGAATAATATTGGCACTGGGTACAATCTAAATCACAAGGAAGAATATTTGCATTTTCCTGCAAAGCACAAGGGGTGATCAATGCTGATGTCCTCTTTCCATATAACACAACCTGTAAAACACATTTTCTCCTATAATTAGGTGGAAGGTGCTTTTCCCTGGTCGGTAATATGAAAAAGAGAAATGTGTCGCTTTCCAGTTCCATTTTGCAGACGTGCATAACATCACCTTGTTCTTTTCACGGCACGGTCAAAGGAGCACACGGTTTACTGTAACCAAAATCCATATGCCTGCTGCTTGTTCTTTTCTATTAAATAAATGTATACCTCAATACCTTGTACAGAGTTCTTTAAAGGTCAGAGAAGAGGCATTTATTTTCCAATAATTGGAGGTAAGTTCGTTGCAATCAGTTATAGCACCTTGATAAATAGATTGCACATTGTCAGAAGACAATGCATGAGATAAAACAATGAGGGAGATTTAGCAATATAGTATCTCTCCCCCTACATTGATTTCGACATTTATAAACAGGGAACACGCCCTCTTGATGAATGTAGCGCTGGGTAACGCCTATAGTAGTGAATGGCAGTTACAGAAGCAGCGTAGCAGGCTACACTCTTTCCGTAACTACTCTATGGGAGTTATGGAAACAGCGTCGTTTAGCGAGTTACGCTGTTTCCGTAACTCGAACATGTACGCTGTTTTCATAGCTACCGAGTTTCGGAAACAGCATAGCTCGCGGGGCTACGCTGTTTCTGTAACTCCCATTCACTTCTATGGGAGTTACGGAAATAGCGTAGCTCAGCGAGCACTCGGCTGTTTCCAAACTCTCGACCACCTAACCAGGAAGTGGCTGGGAGACAGCCAGATAAAATGGGGTTTAGGGGGCCCCGTTCTAGAGATAGGTGCGGCCCAGAGGTGGGACCCGCATCTATCTAACATTTGTGACATATCCTGTGGATATGTCATAAATGTTCTTCATGGGAAGACCCCTATAAATGCTGCGGTCGCTATTGACTGTGGCATTTAACTAGTTAAACGGCCAGGAACAGCGCCATCGCTGTTCCTGGCCGTTAGAGCAGCGTATCAGCTGTAAAACATGGCTGACACCTGCAGTGTATGGAGCGGGCACAGCCCGTGAGCCAGCTCCGCTCCAAACATCATCCCCTCCCCGCTCCATGATGTGCCGGCACCTCATGGGTCGGGAAGGGGTGAAGTAAGAAGCGGTCAGGGGGCCCGGCGCTGCCGGTCCCTTGACTGCCGACTATAAGATGCAGGGACTTTTTAGCAAAATTGAGGGTATGCTCACACTCTTAACAAAAAAGAGTTGTAAAATACGAAGCAGTTTTCAAGGGAAAACAGCCTCTGATTTTCAGTCATTTTTTAAGCAACTTGCGTTTTTTGCAGCATTTTTTACAGACTTTTTGGAGCTGTTTTTCCTATTGAGTCAATGAAAAACAGCTCCAAAAACGGCTCAAGAAGTGACATGCACTTGTTTTTACGAGGCATTTTTTACGTGGCTGTTTGTAAGAACGGGCGTAAAACGCCCGAATTACATCTGAAAACAGTGCGTGTGAACATACCCTTAGAGTAGATGAGTGATTAGGTATGACAACTCAGCTTTGCTTTTCCATTGTTCCGATGTTTCTATGTTTTTTTTATATATTTTGCTGTAAACTATACAATAAAGCAGAAATATAGTCTTGGACCAGATGTCTTTAAAGTGTGTAATATGGGAAGTCTTGTGGTAGATCATTATATGTCTTCTTATTTATGCTATTTCAGTAGATATGCATTTTAACAAGTAGCAAAATGGCAAAAATAAAAACAATAAAAATCTTATGATGTTTGAAGATTTATTGCCTGTGTATTGTGAAACACTTAGAAGTCTGAATCAGCTTTTCATCTGAGTGGTTAGGCAAACAATAATAAATGGCTATAATTAAAGTGAAACATCTTCAATAAGGCATTTATATTGGTCAGTTATACCCCTGAGATGAAGTGAATAATAACCATAGCACACAATTTGTTACCTTTTAATTTATTGCTAAACCTTTGCAGAATCAAATATACAGTCTTGGATTGCGATGCCATTGCTAAAAAGTTTAGCTCTAGTTTCTAAACATTATGACATATGCATAAATATGATCTGTTACAAAGGATTAGGATAAAAATATACTTTTGTGTGGTTGTTATGGGGTGGAGCACCTCTTTTATTTCCATGCATATCCTACGGCTCGTGCAGAATAAAGATGAGAATCCCCTTTGATGTTATTCTAAATATTCTGATAGTATTTTACATGTATTTCAAGCATAATGCTTATTTAGTCAAAACACGACCTCAGATCTAAATACAGCCAAGACTGGGTTCACACCTAGGTCGCTGCTTTCCGTTGCTTTACTCTGTCAGAGGAGCAGAACAAAGGAAAACTGGATACAAAGGTTCTGTTGTACCACGGAATACACTAGCGGCCGAAGGAACCCATTGACTTTAATGGGTTGTGTCGGCTGTCCATGGTTTTACCGGAAAGAAAAGCTCAGCATGGTACGCTATTGTTTCCAGTAATCACTGCCGTATCTGTGACGGAGGCCCCTAACGGAGCCTCCAATGCAGATGTGAAAGTTCGTTCCTAATCATTGCCCTGTATAAAGAGGGCAATAACCAACCGATGAACGAGCAAACACTCACATATCCCATTACATATCAGTGATCATAATTGATCAGTTAATATATCTGGTACATGGTGCTGCAGTCGGCATCAAATAGCAACGGTGGCATCACTGTCAATGGTATCTGGCTGTCCAGGCATGGTGGCGTTGAAGAGCAGTTGTAATCACTGCTGGAGGGAATTTATATATTGGAGAACTCAAGACCAGCAATCAGCTGGAGCCTATGAGTCATTGCAGCAAAACCAATGAAACAATTCTGGCTGTTTGGTACACGTGCCTCCCTGGGTGTGGGTCATCACGACGTCATACACACACAAACACCAACCAAATGGCTCTGTTAAGTACATGCCCGCTGTATGGGAGTCGTCACGGCATCATGCTCACACAATCTAATTGAGTGGCTGTGGCCAATAGGCACACGCCCCCCTCTCCTCCTGCCAGACTGTGGTAATATGGTGAGGGACTCTCTCCATATAATGACAGTGACTTTAGGAGTTTCCCCAGGGCCAGTCCCCGGGCGAAGTATCCCTCTTTATGCCATACAGTGGGATATGTTTTGGCCCTCTGTTAGAGGTATACGTCCGGAGTCATCTTGATGTATACCGCTGATCGAAGGCCAAAAAAAATTGTATGATGGTGCCTGTGTGTATAAAGTGCTGAGCGGAATTTGGACAATGTGCCAGGTGCCTACTTAGTTTAGTGTGGGGGGTTTAGTGTCATTCTTTATTATGTAAATTAGGTTTTAATTGAGGATGCCAAAGTGTGAAAATTGTCCTGACTACCAGACATGCAAAATGTCCAAAAATCCCTGACAGCAAAAGGGTTAAGTCGCAAAACTGGCCCGTCCTTAAGAGGTTTAAATAATTTGTTTAGAAAAAAACTGGACAAAACACTGTTTCCTGGTTTCCTTCACCAAGATTGCTTTCTGGGAAGTAGACTCTATGAATAGTCACTTTAGCACAGAATATCTCCATGAATGAAGCTAGGATCAATAAATTTATATAAAACAAGACTTCTGTCTTATTTTTTTTTATAGTTTAAAGGGGTTTGGCTAGATATACGTACAGTACAGTACATTACTGCTTTGTTTCCTTCATTTTAAAGGGAGGTACAAAACACTTTGTATTTAGTGGACAATAGGAGTCTTTATGCCAGGTCAATGATCATCCTTACTAAGGTGATTGGCCTAAGGCCACTTTTACATGGCAGAATTTTGATCAGTATTTTGGTCAGTATTTGGAAGTCAAAACCAGGACTTGAAAAAAAAAACAGAAAAAGTATTAAGCCAGGATCACACACACCGTTTTGATGCAGTTTTTGGAGCAGTTTTTTTATGAGTTTTTTTGAGCCAAACACAGGAGTGGCCACAAAAGAAAGGAGATGCATCACTTTTTTCTTTATACCGTCTCTTACCTTTGGATCCACTTCTGCCTTTGGCGAAAAAAACTGAACCAAAAACTGTCCTGGCATAATGCAAAGATTTGTACCTCTTTTGTTTTATGGACCCAATTCTAGTTTTGGCTTGTAAATCTGATACAAAATCCTTATCTAAATACTGTTGTGTGAAAGAGGCCTTAGGCTAGATGCACATGTTGCATATTTTGCTGCGGAAAATACGCAGCAAAACCGTAGGAAACCGCAAGAAATTTGCAGGAAAAAAACGCAACCGAAGGTGCGTTTTTTCTTTTGCGTTTTCGCTGCAGTTTTTAAGTTTTGCTGTGTGAATAGCTGCGTCTTCATGCTGCGAGTTTTGCTGCGTATTTTTTTTTAGAACTACAGGGTTAGAATTTGCAATCGGAATCGCAAGATAAATTCACATACTGTGATTTCGAAAAATACGCACCCCGGGTCAATTTACGTCCTGAAAAATACAGCAGCATGGACATGAGATTACCTGGAATCTCATAGACTTTGCTGGTACTGTATTATGCTGCGGTTTTTGCCGCACGCAAATAAACGCGGCAAAACCGCACGTAATACGCAACGTGTGCAATCGGCCTTTAGATGACAATGAGGTTTCTATAGATTTTACTCAGTGTTTGAGCTGGCAAATTGCTTGAGTTAAAAATGGCTGATTTTGACAATTTTCCCCAATTATTTGCCATTTATTCTTTTCGGTAACTGACTATTCAACTTCAGATAATTTGCCTAATTTTTGAGCTGTCATAATGGGTTTTTGTCTGATAATCGGCTATAAAATGTAGTTTATGTGACAATGAGCTGCTTAACGTCCAGGCTTAGTCCAGACTTCTTCACAACTATGATGACTATAAGGCCTGATTTACACGAGCGTGTGCGTTTTGCGCACGCAAAAAACGCGGAGTTTTGCGTGCGCAAAAGGCACTTAAAAGCTGCGTGTGTCATCAGTGTATGATGCGCGGCTGTGAGATTTTCTCGCAGCTGCCATCATTTTGACACTCCGTTTGGATGTTTGTAAACAGAAAAGCACGTGGTGCTTTTCTGTTTACATTCAGAGAATGACAGCTGTTGCGCGAACCACGCAGTTCGCACGGAAGTGCTTCCGTGCGACCTGCGTGGTTTTCACGCACCCATTGACTTCAATGGGTGCGTGATGCGCGAAAAACGGGGAAATATAGAACATGTCGTGAGTTTTACGCAGCGGACTCACGCTGCGCAAAACTCACGAACTGTCTGCACTGCCCCATAGACTTGTGAAAAGCACGCAGGCTGCACGGACGAAAATCACGGTCATGTAAATGATGCCTAAATGCAATATATTGCCTGCACAGTGGCCACTACTGTATCTCCTGGGTAAGTATGAGTTCACATCTTGTTTTGTGCACACGTTTGTGGTACACGTTGACGTATACATTTTTTAAGTTTTAATTTTTTTGTAGTATACGTTGTTTTTTTAAAACATAATTTTTATTGAGAAATTGTCACATTTTGTAACAAATATGAAGATAACATATAATATGCTCATAGTAGAGCAACACATAAGATACATCATACAGTAAAGAAAAATACATGGCATATAACCTTTTCCATAAGAGCGAAAACAATTCTTCCCCCTCCCCCAGAACACGACTCCGGCAATCACAAATAAACAGCACAGATAAGTAATAAAAGTGAATGATTCCAAACCGCATTCTCAAATTGAGATGAGTTGCAGCCCCCCAAAAGTGCCTTTCAGAAGTCGTATACGTTTTTATACGTTTGTGTCTGTTCTTACTTCTAAAAACGTATACTTTTTTTGTTCTTGAGCTAAATCAAACTTTGTAAAGTCAAGATTTCCCATATATGGTGACAAAAACGTATGAGCTTTACATATTCAAACGTAAGGCTTTAACCCCTTAATGACAAGCCATTTTTTACGTTTTTCCATCGTCGCATTCCAAGAGCTATAACCTTTTTATTTTTGCGTCGACATAGCTGTATTAGGTCTTGTTTTTTGCGGGACAAGTTGTATTTTTTAATAGCACAATTTTGGGGGACATATTATGTATTGATTAACTTTTATTAACTTTTTTTTTGGGGGGGAATAGAAAAAAACCAGAAATTTCGCCACTCTTTTTCGCATCTTAAATCTACGCCGTTTACTGTGTGATATAAATAACACAATATCTTTATTCAGCGGGTTGTTGCGATTGCAACGATACCAAATTTGTATAGTTTTTGTATGTTTTACTACTTTTACACAGTGAAAACGCTTTTTTTTCAAAATTATTTGTTTTTGTGTCTCCATATTTGAAGAGCCATAAGTTTTTTATTGTTCCGCCGATGCAGCTGTATGAGGGCTTTTTTTTTTTGCGAGAAGACTTGTACCATTTTGGAGTAGATGCGACTTTTTGACCACTTTTTATCACATTTTATTTAAGTCAGGATTCACAGAAAACAGCAATTTTTCCATCGTTTTTTATTACATTTTTTACGGCGTTCACCGTGCGGGTTAAATAATGTAATAGATTTATAGTCGGGGTTGTTACGGAAGCGGCGATACCAAATATGTGTAACTTTATTACTTTACTTTGTTTTTTTAATAGTAAAGTATTTTGTAAGGGGAAAAGGTGGGTTTTTCATTTTTTTTCACATTTTTTTTTAAATTAACTTTATTAAACTTTTTTTTAACTTTTTTACTAGTCCCACTAGGGGACTTTAATATGCGATTCTCAGTTCGCTATTATAATACACTGCAATACTTTTGTATTGCAGTGTATTATGCCTGTCCGTTTAAAACGGACAGGCATCTGCTAGGTCATGCCTCCGGCATGATCTAGCAGGCATTCGCTCCAGGCAGACCTGGGGGCCTTTATTAGGCCCCCGGCTGCCATTGGAGACAAAGACACTCGGCGATCTTATCGCCGGGTGTCGGTGGGATGAGAGGGAGCTCCCTCCCTATCTCCAAAACCACTCAGATGCGGTGCACGCTATTGAGCACCGCATCTGAGGGGTTAAACGGGTGAGATCTATACTAATATCGATCTCACCCGGCAGAGCAGGGACGCTCCCAGCCCTCAGCTGCCTCTGGCAGCTGAGAGCAGGGAGATTTGACGCTCCCTGCTCTGTTTACTTTATCCTGATGCAGTGCCGTAAAAAGGCATATGCATCAGAATAAAGCCCGTTAGTGGCCGCCGTGAAAAGGCGTATTAGATTGCATACGTCGTCCATATGTCGCAATTGACTTCAATACAAATAAAAACTTATACGTGTGTATACGGTATATGTTTTGGAAGAGTCCTGAAAAGCGTAGTAGACGACTTTTTAGGACATGGAATAAAAGGATAGAACGTAAGCAAACAAAACCTATGCACAAACTACACCATTAGGTCATCCGCCCTGACCATAGAAACCAATGTGCACGCTGTGGTACACGTTTTGACACTGTTTTCTCATGTCCAAACGTGCACGTCAGACGTACAGTAAAAACGAGATGTGAACCTGATATGTTACTGTGACCTTGAATTAATAATGCAATTGTTGCTCAGTAAATTGAAGCTCACCATGATTACCGTTTTAATGTGCCAATTTCTAATTGATGAGTTGTAAGGAGAGGTTATATCGTTGCTTTGCCCACACAGTACAAGGCAGCGCTCATATTTTCTGCTTTTAGTAAGCTCGGAGAATAATGTCAAATGTCTGATTTTAAAAGGTGTATTTTCTAACCTTTTACCTGCTGTGTGGCTAGCCTATTGACTGGAGGAGGATAATCACCTAGTGCAACCCATGTGTCAATCAAAGGGAAAAGACTTCTAATTAGTCCAACTTTGAAGCAATTCCTGGGGAGGGAAATGCTTTTAAATTGTATATACTGTATTCTGTATACCTCCATTAGCTCAACTTCCATATGTTGTAAATCCTGCATTTTATGTTTAAATAGACAGTAACATAGTTTAGATTGAGAAGATACAAAACATCAGTGGACTGCATTTTTTACATGAACCCATGTGCATTGTGCATGTTGCTATGTTATCATGTGATGTATATTAATATTATATATAATTTGTATATGCCTTTTTACAGAGCTGATTTGGTAAAAAAAATAAAAATAATACAATAACGAGAGCATAATAATCAGCTTAATCCATGTTTTTGCCATGCGTTCTATGCCGGGAAAGCTCCCGGCGTACACGCTAAACGTCTTCATAGCCTTCCATTGCCATACGAAGGCCAAAGGAGTGTCTTTCTCACCCCCATCTTGCCACTGTACGTCAGTATACTGCACAGAAATGGTATGCAATAGTGTAATAAATGGTATCCGGTAAAAAAAAAGTATACGTTAAACATATGAGATTTTTCTACAATGGGACCCTATGGGTGATGGATGCTACTGCATGCGACCTGTCACTGGCCTACATTAAACATATAGTCTCAGGATTTACTCTGCCAGGAGACAGTGAATTGGCACTTATTGTAAAAAACAAAGTATACCACACGGTATTATACGTTTCCTTTTCTACAATGGGTAGCTATGGAAGACGGATGCTACTGTATGGCATCCATTGAATGAAGAGCGTAGGCGACTATGGTATTAATTCCGTCAAAACGACGGGACCCTTGCACAACAGAGACAAATGAAAACAATTTGCACAGGATCCGTCACCATTGAAATCAATGGTGATCCAAACGGAAACCTATGATTTTCATTTGTTTCAGTCATGTTTCCGTTCATGGGGTACTCTGACGGAATGCTCAGACGGAACGCCTGAACAAAGCCTTGACGCAGATGTGAACAAAGCCTAGACAATCAGGAGATTCTCCATACCCACAATGTTTATACTGTGATACATTTACAAAACCTCATTGCAACATTAACAATTCAACTGCAGTGAGCCTGACTTCCCTCCAATCTCACATTCACAAAAATCTAAATCTCATTCACTCCATGGCTGTGCATAGTTTTAAGGTTCCTACAGTTTTCCTCATTGACGGCAATGGTGAAAAACCAGGACAACCGCAGCTATGATCACTATTTTAACATGTGGTACCATAGAAGCAGTTCCATAGACAAGTGGTTCTCCAGGCTCCTCTTTACCATGGCTCCTCCCCTCCGTCTACGCCATCTTTTTCTCAATGATGGTTTAGTAATCTGCACATTATAATCATTATATCCTTGCTTCAATAGAAATCATGTACTGACTACCTGATAAGGCTTGTATTTATACACAGCAGCCAATCTGAAGAGAGCAGCAGCATGAACCAATGATGAGGCAGGAGGTGTGTTTCAGACTTCCTCAGATCCCCTGTAGACACTGTAGCTAAGCTCTTGTCATAGATTATAGCTCTGCCCTAATGGAGCTGAGCTAAAAAGCAGCCAAGCAGCAAGTACTTAGGAAAACAAATAGCAGTTAAAGGGGTTGTCCGGGAATACATTTAATTTTAATTTTAACTTAATTAGTCATATTTAATAACATTTCTAATATAGTGTCTACTTACCTGTGCCAGCGTTCTCCTGTTCTGATCTGCCGTCACGTGACCGCACCAAGGGTTCATTTTTCATTTCCTGTGAGGTACCGTGTCTTTGCTCAGCCAGCATTTCCGGCTGAGAAAGGCACGGCGCGTCATCAACTACATTTACAGGCAGTAAGCGGATGTTTCATGAGCTCTACAGAGCTCCGCCTCCTCTGGTTCCACCGCCTGTAGATGTAGTTGATGACGCGCCGTGTCTTTACACAGCAGGAAGTGCTGGCTGAGCAAAGACACGGAGCGTCATTAATCTTAGTACACGCCCCCTCCTTCTATCTCATCGTCCACGCCTCTTCATTACAGCCAAGTTTAACGACGCTAGAGTCGTCCGAAATGCGTAGGCTTCAGGGATCTATATTCCCCCACTTTTTTAATACCAGGGCTCCACTTCTTTGGACCTTTTAACCAGGACTATTAAAACTTGGAAATAGCTTCCATTTTACCTATTTAAAGCGCTGGATCCAACCTCTCTGCTACCCTTGTTACTATACCGTGTGCCGACACGAGGACCCGGGCGCTATCAGCGACACTAACATTTGTGTCAGGTGAGCTGGAGGATTCCTCCCCATCTCTTTTTTTCTACACCCCCTCCTCCTTTTATCTTGTCCTCCACGCTCCCTCCTCCTCCTCTATTGTCCTCCTATTGCTAATGGCCCTTTTTTAAAAAAAAATCTATTAGCCTAATTACTGTCTGCAACATCCTGTGAACATAGAGGGGCGTGGCAGTATGCAAATAGCTGAGCTGCTGTGGAGGGAGGGGGATGTAAGCTGTCTCCTCAGATGCAGCAGGGGATCATGGGTATGGTGGGCTACAAGACAGGAAACAGCCAGGACCAGAAGCAAAGGATGTAAACAGACAGCAAGGGATGTAAACAAACAGAAACAGCATCAGTGACGATGGAGATCAAACAGAAGCTGGTTAGAAGTTTAATAGGGGGTATTAGGGAAGGCAAACCAAGGCTGGGGGATACTTTTTAGAAAAAAAAAATAATTCCTGGACAACCCCTTTAAGAAACATCTATAGGAACTGACTCATATATCATTTTACCTCAAAACACCTAGGCAGTTACTTTAACTCCTTAACGCCGAAGGACGGATAAATCCGTCCTCAGCAGCAGCTAGTTCGCGCAGGAGGACGGATATATCCGTCCTGTGATGGTGCGGGTACTGCCACTGTACCCACGCGATCAGCGGCAGGAGCACGGCTGTTATACACAGCCTGGCTCCTGCTGCAACTGCCGGAATTGAAGCGCGCTCCGATTCCGGCAGTTTAACCCATTAAATAGTGACAGCGACATCTAATGTGTTTGACAGAGGGAGGGGGCTCCCTCTGTCACCCGATCGGCGCCCCCGCAAACAAATCGCGGGTCGCCGTCGGGTTTCCATGACAGCCGGGGGTCTAACAAAGACCCCGAGGTCTGTCTTCAGCAACTGCCTGTTAGGCGATGCCGGAGGCATGACCTAACAGGTTGCCTGTCAGTTTTACACTGACAGGCAATAATGCTTTGGTATACTAAGTATACCAAAGCATTATATATGCGATCGGCACATCGCATAGTGAAGTCCCCTGGTGGGACTTAAAAAAAAAATGTCAATCAGTTAAATACAGTTTGTGGAAAAAATAAAAATAATTACAGTCAAAATCAAACAAAACTACTTTTTTTTGCCTAAAAAGTGGTTTTATTCAGTAAAAGTGTCAAAACAAATAACCCATACACATATAGGGTATCCCTGCGATCGTAGCAACTTGACCAATAAAATGAACACATTAATTAAACCGCCGGATGAACAGCGTCCAAAAAAAACGCAAAAAACAACGGCAAAATTCTCTCTTTTCTCCCATTCCCCCCATAAAAAATAAAATAAAAGTTAATATATAAGTCCTATGTACCCCAAAATAGTACTAATGAAAACTACACATTGGCCCGCAAAAATCAAGCCCACCTACGGCCAGATCGATGGAAAAATAAAAACGTTACGTCTCTTGGATTGCGGGGATGCAAAAACAAGCAATTTTTTTCTAAAAGGGTTTTTATTGTGCAAACGTAGGAAAACATATAAAACCTTTACATATTTGGTATCCCCATAATTGTGCCGACCCATAGAATAAAGTTAACATGTTATTTACGCTGCATAGTAAACGGCGTAAATTTATAACGTGAAAATTAATGCTGGAATAGCTGCTTATTTTCAATTCTCTCCTAAAATAAAGTTAATAAAAGTTAATCAATATATTATAAGCATCTAAAAATGGTACAATTACAAAATACAACTCGTCCCGCAAAAAACAAGCCCTTAGACGGCTATGTCGACGGAATAAAAAAAAAGTTACGACTCTTGGAATGTGACCGTGAAAAAACAAAAAATAATCCTTGGTCATTAACGTGCAAAATGGCCCGGTCATTAAGGGGTTAACAAAAGCTTGAACTGTGATTGTAGCAAAACAGTCACAAAACAACACATACTGCAGCATTGAGCCTACATGTTATAGAGTGATGAAAGGGTAAAATTTATTTTTATATTAGGGGGCTTTCTCATGCGCTGTTTTGAAGTCTCTTTCTATGCAATTATTTAAGCCAATACTAGGAGTAGATTGTAAAGGGAGGGGAAGGATATGGTTGTATTCACACTTTGCAGTGAATTTGCATTTTTTTGCTACAATGCTTGCAAAATTGTGGCAAAATGGCTTAGTTTTGCCACAATTTGCAAAAAATTTATGTAAAAAAAACCTCGATTTGACCACGATGTGTGAACACAGCCTTTAGGAAATATTTTGCTTTTCATCTTTTATTCAATTTACTCTTAGTTGTGGCTTCAAAAACTGCATAAAAAACTGCATCCATATGTGACGTTAGAAAGCAGGCCAACATCTTGCATTTGTGACTCCATCCTCTAAAGATCAGGAAGGTCTGAGGAATAAACAGTAATTAATGTAATGGTGTAATGGTGATAATAGCAGTGTCATTTTGCCCATGAATAAAGCAGATAATAGTAGCAGCAGATAATACAAGCCTATGATGATTATTTATAGTCTATTCCAAGACATACCCATTTCCCATTTCACAAAGATACATCACGAAAACCCAAAGCGCCAGCAGCAGAATGTAAATCCTTGTTTGTGGATGTTTTAGCAAAGTAACAAGAACAGAACATCTGGTCGTGTATTTTAACTTCACAAGAGCAAATTCCCAGGCCTAAAATTTAGAGCTTATGAAAAATACTGCAAATATAAATGTAATGCATCTTACGTTTGTGCCTTTTTCAGGGCTCAAAACTTGTTCACCTTGAAAGTTTGGAGAGTACTTCAGGCACCGTGCTGACCTTTAATTAAAACTGAGCAGCAGAAATGAAATTAATAAAATTCTATTCCTATTTTATTATACCATAAACGGTCAAATATTGGATCATGCTTATTTGGTTATATTTGAATGATAACATTATGTAATTTTATGGTTTAGCAGTCTTCATTTATTCTAGTAGTAAGGATTGTGACTTACTGTGATTTTACTTAACCGCTTATTGACTAGTGTTATTCTATTTCTTTCTCTTTTTCTCTCTTTACCTCTCTATGTTCCACAATTATCCGCAACTTTGTAACTAATGTTGCAGTGTTCACAATACCCACATCTTGAAAGAAGGAAGGGTGCACACTGAAATCGAATAGCCTCACAGCAAATTTCAGAATTGTCCCAAACCCCCAAAAAAGTGCTATAGCAACTAATACATATATTTTCCGACACCAAATCTTCTTCCCTTACTACTGTGATAGAGTTAGGGTTTGTTCACACGGCTTATTTTCGGCCGTTTTTTGGGCCATATATCATATGGTATGGTATGGTATGACCGTAGAATTCGTCCGTAATTGTGAACCTTATATTTACGGGAAGTTGTCCAAGCCGTAGAAAGACTCCGCAAAATATAGGACATGTCCTATCTGTTGCTTTTTACAGGCCGTGCTCCCATACTTTGTATGGGAGTGTCAGGTCCGTATTTCACACCGAATAACCACCTCTGTAAATTGAAAGCTGAAGGCATGCCTGGAGAGAAGTACACCACACAGAGATGTTTGGTACAGCTTCCCTCTCTCAGCCAGGAGGAAGACTGAAAACTTTTTATTCAGAACAAAGAAACACAGAAAGAGACACATGCCTCCTCCCCAGAGATGTGGGAGTGCCCAAGCCCCCACCAGTCTCTCAGACTCACTCTTCTTGCATTCCAGGGGGCGGTGTCTTCCATAGGTGTGTCCAACATGAACAAAGAACTTGTTATATATATCAGTATATTACACAAAGAACTGAAATGTATATACATATGTGTGAGGATAATATTTTTCAAACAATATACATAGTAATGATCCCTGACAGTCCCCCTAAAAATATTATTACTCTATCCCTGAGTCTTGCCTAGCAACCTACCACTGACCACTCGAACCAGGCGGGTAGGGGTTTTGGATTTCTTCACCAGCTTGAGACGAGCTACTCCTGATGAGTGACCCCCCTTTGTACCTGGACTTCCAAGGTGTCGGAGTGGTCCTAACTTTCCCTATTCTCCTCAGGATACAGGATGGTTGTCTTGATATAATCTACAAACCGCTGCTGGTTGTAATATATATAGTTAATCCAGTCTACATTTTATTAATGGTAACAATTGTCGCACTGTCACTTACTGTCCTAATGGGACTTTTACTCCTGCAGATATAACAGGTCATGGGCAGCACAGTGACCTTCACCTCACACCTTCACATAAAACTCCTCAGATTGTAATTTGCAGCACCGTGGCATATTTACACACATTATAATTATAAACCTCAGACATTATAAACAATAGGGCCTTAACTAATAACATAATGCTATCACCCTCAGGTTTCGGGTCGCATCAATTCATTGCCAGTCCTGTACACCATCGTCTTCTTCTTCTCCTGTCTTCTGCTCTTCACTGACTGTCACCCTCAGGGTAACCCACACAATTGTGGAGTCAGACTACGTTGGTGTCCAGTGGGGGATTTATTATTACCCCCTCCTAGCCACTTACTTATCAAAACACTTGATCCTGCTGACGGATTCACTCAGGTCTTTGGTCTTTACTTTGATCTTTGCTGATGTCATAAGGACTTGGTTTGGTCCTTCTCATCTGTCCGACACCGTCTCCTTTAGTTTACGTCACCGGGCTGTACATAGCACCTCATGCTGTGAGCCTGGGGTGAGATCCCACGTAGGCGGATTAGTGGAGTTGTATTGTGACTATCAAACCCTCCGCATCTGTACTCTTCCTCTGGTAAGTTACTTGTCTGGGCGGCCGCTTAGAATTGTGACACTGCCGTCAGTTCATGATAAACGTGTTGTAGTGGCTCAGGCTGCGCCTGCCGCAGCTCAGTGATGGAGTTCATCGTGTTAAAAGTCTTTTAGTTCATATTTACTGGCACTTGCTGGGGACCCCCAACTCTTGTCAATTGTTAAAATAAATACTAATCTGGTGATAACATCATCCGCATACACTATAAACGTTGTTCTAAGTACATACAATAATGTCAGGCCCTTAAATGACATCAAACACCTTTATATAAGGAAAAACTTCTCTGTTACAATGGACAGGGCACCTAGAAGATGTGTAATTTATTGGGTACATTTCATTTGCACTTGGTGATACCCTTTCAGCAGGATTTGTACCTTGATCTCAGCTGATTGCCTGGAACATCTCCACCTCACAGAAACATACACAGATTCCACATGTTTATCTGACAAGTGTCTTAAACCTATTTTTCTTACTCTAATCTGGTTCGTTCTACCTGGGAAGGCCTCTCAAGGTCGGTTCTCTTCGTGGGAGGCGGGTATGATAAGGTTGGCACCGGTCTGCCAGGACTGTTCTGTAGGCAAATCAAACAGCTCTAACAGAATTTAGCAGCATCAGCTGTAAAACCTGGGGCATACCAATTAGATCTTACCAAATCGATCCTTGCAGTCTTGGGGCATATGTGAGGTCATACACCATCAATGCAAGTGCCATCAAGAGTGCCTTGGGTGTTAGCCCCGTGTACCCCTGAGGACGCTACTAGTTAGCGAAACATGTCGGGGGGGGGGGGGGGCTCTATTAGTTTTAATTCCTGTGTCAGCCGAATTTACTGTCTCCATTCAGCTATAGTACCACTTGTTGCTTCATAACTGTATTGCCGATGATAGTCGGCATTTACTTCTGGTCATTTAGACACTCTGCTGTGTTCCTTCCAGCTGTTCACTCTGACTTCGGCTCTTGACAGTGATAATTTTAAACTTATGTGTATGGTTTGTTCTTTGCTATACGTAGCTTAATAAAAATTTTAATATATTTTCTATTACAATTTGGGTGGTCAGGAAATAGGGTTTCGTCTGCCTGCAGGCATTCCTCCATTGCCTTGGGTGTTACCGGTTCACCTTCCCTTATCCGTCCACATTCTGTTAGAATCTGGTTCTCACACCTTCCGCTCCCAGTTGGACTCTTCCTGTGGAGAACAAGCTTTTTCATTGTATAAACATTAATTGATCTTAATCAAATAATTAATTCGAAGAAAAACATTAACAAATAGCATCTTTACATCAAACGTTCACACTGGTCAGTAACTAAAACTTACAAACTGATTCTTCTTCTTTATATACATATCTATACATACACATATACACTGCACAGAATTCTCTGCTCTAAAATTTCCCTTTCACAACAAAAATAAAAATAAACAAATAAAAATGTTTTCGAATGGGAATATTCCACTTCTGTACCTTTTATCTGACGCCTCCAATAGTCCAATGCTAAGGCTGGTCCAGAGCTTTACATAAACCTTAAAAAACCTCAGTATTTAATATTCCCACAACACTTCTTAAATACAATTATTAAACAAACTAACTTTGGAATAACATCTGGAGAACTGCTGACATCTTATCATTGTACAAACACCAGGTCAATACTTGGGATAACATTGTTCCCCCGTCACTTACACACAACATCTGCAGTGGGGAAGATACCAGCCGGGCTTCAGGCCCCCCTGAGAACAGATCTACACACACGAGCACATTGTCATACACTTCTACCTCGGGTAGTTGTATGTTCTGCAGTCGCTGGGACTGTTAATCTGGCCGGGCTGCACTTTTCACAGGTACCTTTGCAGTTTTACCTATGTCATGCCGTGCGCACATCATGCTGGCTGCTACAAACCTAGTTGTGGCATTATTGTATCCAGGGACAAGCCAATTTACTGACACCTGGCTGCACATATCCTTGTTGTCAGGTCTGTCTTCTCTCGCTCTCTCAATTGGCTTACCCGATGATCCAATAAAGTTCCTACTACCAATGGGCCCATAATTGTGGGCAATGCCAAAAGCGTACCTAGAGTCAGTGTAGATGTCGGCCGTCTTACCTTCTGCCAGGTTACAGCCTCAGCGAGCACCTCCAGCTCCGCTCCTTGAGATGAACAAGAAGGTGAGAGTGGTTTCTGGATGATTTACCTGGTGCCTCGTATCCTGTCTTGTACATACTGTATAATAAAATCTCTTTATTACAAATTTACATTAGAAACCCATGTCACATATAGATAGAACATCTCAAAGGGGTGGCGTCTTCATCCTCTAAAATAAAACCAAATGTTATCCTCTTCTCCACACTCATCTGATAATCCAGAACACTTTGAGAATCTCACTTTTATCAGATTCTGCAAATACTTGATTAATACAAAAACAAAATAAAAAAATTCCTAAAAACTTTACATCAAATTAACAATGTCCAGACAATTTTAGTTTTTTTTCCTTCTCCCCCATCTAAATCTGTAAAGACCCATCTGCGAGTGACGTCACCTCCTGTGTAACTTTGCTGGAGGGGGATGGTCTCTTACACAATACCTCATATTGGGTGGAGACTACAGCACAGCATACCCAGTGCCATATTTACTGTTCTGGAAAGATCTGGAACCATCTACACAGAAAAACCTCAAAATTTAGGTTACTGTCATACACATTTAATCTGGATTACTCATTGGGGTCTCTTACACATTTTTAGATCTCCTGAAACCAAATTAATTCAAAACAAACCAAAATTGTACTTGATCAGTTCCTTCACCATTCCCCCCTTTGTGGACTCTGCGAAAGTAATGTAGCAGAGTTCAAATCTACATCTCAACATAACAAAGTCGGGCACTAGTTTAACCCCCTTTAATGTACAACAGCCTGAAACAAAAATGACTTTTTCCTGACGAAAATACATTTGATCTTTACAATGACATAACTCATGTGTGAAATCAAAAACAAAACAATTGTAGTTAGTTATTCAATAAAACAGAAAATATTATATCTGATAACATTAATTACTGCAAACCAATAAACTGTATATAAAAATAGGGAACGGTGGGGGCACATACATTTTCAAAACCCCCCGTGTCTCACAGTATCTATAGTTTAATACAACTGAATTAACATCAAAACACATGAAATCGGATCACATCATAACACATAAATATCGTAACTTTTATAAACAACAGCGCATGCGCAAAGAGAAGAAATTTATTTAGGTTTGTAGACATCACTGATACATATATATATATATATATATATATATATATATATACATATATATATCTCAGCAGTGCATATTGAAATCCCTTCGTCTCATCAGCCCTGCAGACTGCACCCAGTCAGCCCCCCTCCTCCTCCTAAACACAGCATACTACAGGGGGGAGGGAGGGGGGTCACACACTCACAGCTTCTAACAGCGTCTAGTCTCACAATCTTAACACTTTCAATGCCGGCAAAACAACATACATATCTGCAATCATTCATCACACCATTGTATAGGAATTATCTACGTTCAAAACATCAAACACATAATCTGTAACAGTGTTCAATCTGTCGGCCACCATCTCTATATTATGATGACGTGTTGTTTCATCAGTGAACAGCGTCCTGTACACTAGCATGGAACCTAAAAATAGGAAAGACACTAAAAATGACAAAATTAACAAGGCGATTATTTCATACTGATTTGGTTGGGCCGGGCGTGGCCACATCAGGGGTGGGTGGTGGGGGGCAGCCTCTCCCATTGGAAACACATTGCGCAGCTGTGAAGGGGGGGGGGGGGGTGTTTCCCACCCACAATGAGGACACGCTCAACATGAGGTACGGACACCATTACCGGGCGTCGGCTGGTCCTGTGTTTTCTAATACATATAACATACAATACCTTTCTTATTCCTAACTTCCATTCACTTCACCAAATCATGAATAGGATCGGGTGATCCTGATGATTTGAATATGGACCATAAACCATCCATTCTAACAGTCTATATTATACACGTAATTTATATAACAATCTTCGGTCTATAACTCTCTGACCTGGTTAATATATATATATATCACCCACGACTTATCACACAACTTAACAGGTTGTTTTTTGTTTTTTTTCAGTTCATACACCCCGCGTATGCCTTATCATACGACTTATCATTGGTTTTTTTCTATCAGTTTATACACCCCGCGTATGCCTTATCACACGACTTATCAGTGTTTGCATTGCACCCCGCGTGCACCTGTCTCACGTCTTATCACACGTCTTATCAGTGCATTGCACCCCGCGTGCCCGCGTATAGGACAGGTTATAATACTATCCACGACTTATCACACATCTATATTGTGTCCGCATATTTTCTATCTAGTCCCTAATTACCCAGAGGATGGTTAGTTGGGCGCGACTAAGGTCTCACAGGTTTTTTACCTCACAGCGGAAAATATCACCTCTGTCGCCTGAGATAATCCAGGAAATCAACAAAAGGGTTCTACAGATCGCCACAAGACTGTCCACTAACACAGATAAGTCGAAGATTCATAAAATCAATTCGCTTACCGTGTTGCGGAGGTGATCAAATTCCTTCAGTGGGCAACTTTGAGTTATCTGTTTCACCCTGTGATTGTCGATTGTCCGGATTTTGATATTTCCTCGAGTGAGGCCCCACGTTCGGGCGCCAAATGTCAGGTCCGTATTTCACACCGAATAACCACCTCTGTAAATTGAAAGCTGAAGGCATGCCTGGAGAGAAGTACACCACACAGAGATGTTTGGTACAGCTTCCCTCTCTCAGCCAGGAGGAAGACTGAAAACTTTTTATTCAGAACAAAGAAACACAGAAAGAGACACATGCCTCCTCCCCAGAGATGTGGGAGTGCCCAAGCCCCCACCAGTTTCTCAGACTCACTCTTCTTGCATTCCAGGGGGAGGTGTCTTCCATAGGTGTGTCCAGCATGAACAAAGAACTTGTTATATATATCAGTATATTACACAAAGAACTGAAATGTATATACATATGTGTGAGGATAATATTTATCAAACAATATCCATAGTAATGATCCCTGACAGTAGCACAGGCCGAAAATGCAGGTGGCTGTCCACGGCCACCAGTGGCCGGCCTTACCCGTAATTGCGGACCGTGATTACAAGCACAGCCGTGTGCAAAGGGCCTTAGGTCTACCTCTTTTGTGGGTACTCAATTGTTTAAGGCTTCATTCACATCTGCATCAGGGTACCGTTCTGACGTTTTGTCGGAGCTTCCCGTCTGAACGGGACCCTGACTGACACCGTTTGCATCACCATTGATTTCAATGGTGACTGATCCGGTGCCAATGGTTTCCGTTTGTCTCCGTTGTGCAAGGGTTCCGTCATTTTGACGGAATGAATAGCTGAATAGCGTAGTTAGCGTTTATTTCAGTCAGGGTCCCGTTCTGATGGGACGCTCCGACGGAACGTCAGAAAGAGACCCTGACGCAGAAGTGAACGAAGCCTTAAATGTTTGTGGTATCTACAGTCTCTCTTTTCCTGGGATAAAAATCTACCATCACTGATGCTGTACAAGAAGAGTTACAAATAATGTTTAAAATTATACTTGTAAGTATGTCTAGCTGAGTTTTATAGTATGCTCCTAACAGCACATGTTCTCATCATCACAAGAGGAAGTGCTCTTCATTTACACTTATAGATATAACATTTCAGCAAATGTCAAGTTCAGTGAAGTTCAGCACTTTGTGGATAGCAAATGTGTTGCAAATCTGTTACTGTAAAAGTTACAATCTAAAAAAAACGAAAAAAAAAATTAAGAGCTTAAAGGCTCTTTGAAAACGTTTTTTTTATTTTTATATAAAGTGTATCATAATGTTTAGCACAACTTTCTAATTACCTTTTATTAACAATTATTTAACTTTTTGAGATACAGCTGCTTTGCATCCTGTATACTGAGCAGCTGTATCTAGCGCTGAAACCTATATCTGTCAGGTCAGTGGAACTGACGGGTTCAGTGACAGCGGGTCCTGCGTGTCTCTGATACCCAGGATCGAGTTGTAACCGATCACATCTAAGTTCATATCTTAGATGTGATCAATAATATGCGGATCCTGCATGTCAGAGACATGCATGATCGGATCCTATCAGTGCCGCTGACCTGACGGATTTAGGCCTCAGCGCAAGATACAGCTGCTCTGCATACCGAATACAAAGCAGCTGTATCTCAAAAAGTTAAAATTATTTTTAATAAAAAGTAGTTAGTAAGTTGAAAGACACAATGATAGACATTTTTATTAAAACAAACAAACAAACAAACAAACAAACAAACAAACAAACAAACAAACAAACAAACAAACAACTTTTTCAAAGGTGTACATAGCCTTTAAATGTAGCTCCAATATTAAAGACTGCAGACTTTATGTTATCTATTAATTACATGAATTTATTTTTTGATACACAGTATTACCTTTTATACCTATTGAAAATCTGTCACTGGGAACGTATTAGTTATCCGTATAATAGAAAAGCTGTTGATTGTTACTATACCCTCAAACCCCAAGTAGTAAGCCCAAGTGACTGGCTCCTGGGCTCTCAAGCACTGCTTCACATACAACACACACTCTTTTAGCCTCACCCCCACCCCAATTGGAAGTTCAGGGGGCAGTGGCGTAACTACCGCCGTAGCAGCCGTAGCGGCTGCTACGGGGCCCGCGGCATGAGGGGGCCCGTGTCCCCACCATGGCCGGAGGCTCCGCTAGCAGCCGCTATGGCTGCTACAGCGCGACGCCACTGAACACCACTACGGCAGAGCAGGGAGGTATCTCCCCGCTCTGCCATTAAACAAAAGACATGTATCCCCTATCCACAGGATAGGGGATACATGTGTGAGCGCTGGCATTGATAGGGAGAACGGGGGACTGAAAGTCCCCTGAAGTTCTCCATCACAAACCTCGGACTTCCGGGGTCTGTGTCGGCAGCTCCGTAGAAATGAATGGCGCGCCGGTCGCGCTTGGGCGCATGCGTGACCAGTGCTCCTTTCATTTTTATTGAGCTGCGCAGACGCCGGAAGTCAGAGGTTAGTCATGGAGAACTTCGGGGGACTTTCGGTCCCCCGTTCTCCCTATCGCTGCCAGCGATCACACATGTATCCCCTATCCTGTGGATAGGGGATGCATGTCTTTTGTAGGACACACAGTAGGTCGCATTTTTTTGGGAGGGGGGACGCTGTATGGCATTCCCTACAGGGGGGAGCTGTACGGCGTTCCCTACAGGGGGGGGGCTGTATGGCGTTCCATACAGGGGGGGTCTGGTCTGTATGGCGTTCCCTACAGGGGGGGGCTGTATGGCGTTCCCTACAGGGGGGGGCTGTATGGCATTCCCTACAGGGGGGGCTGTATGGCGTTCTCTACAGGGGGGCTGTATGGCGTTCTCTACAGGGGGGCTGTATGGCGTTCTCTACAGGGGGGGGGGCTGTATGGCGTTCTCTACAGGGGAGGCTGTATGGCGTTATCTACAGGGGGATGTATGGCGCTATCTACAGAGGGGGCTTTATGGAGTTATCTACAGGGGGGCTGTAAGAAAGGCACTATCTACAAGGGGGGGTTGTGTGACACCCAGGGGAGGGGGGCCACAGTCAAAAGTTTGCAATGGGGCCCAGTCTTTCCTAGTTATGCCCCTGTCAGGGGTGGCATTCATTGGGTTTGATACTATAGGATCTACTAATTTACTGTTATTCCAGCTTTTAATAGATGTCCCAATTCAAAAAGATCTAATCTAGCCTGTCCAATGATTCTCATCAAGTTGTAAGAAATTATCTCATATGTGTGTATGTTATAATGTGTATATGTTTGCGTCTTAAATATAATTCCTATGTGTGAAATCCATTGTAAAATATACAAATACATGTGATGAGAAGTTTTAGGTAAAAAAAAGCTGATGACAATAGATTTTCCACTTCCTCTGTGGAGAATCCCTGCGGATTAATTATCACTGCAAGGTTCCTGTCCCCTGCTAGTCTAAGAAGAAACATAGGGAGCCAACTCAATGTACAGGATCTCCCTGTAGAACAAATAATTGCTCTAAAACCAGTGGAGACACGTGATGAGATTATCTGCAAGACATGAATTTTACCGGCACTCAATTTAATGCAGACCTTGCACAGACTATATACTGTGTGTGTTTATGTTATTAAGGGGTTATTCACATCTCGTGCCTTTAATTTGGTTTTGTCCAGTTGAAATCCTTAAAGGCTATGTAAACCTTTGAGCTATTTTTTTTTAAATAAAACAATGTATTAGAGGATTTAAAACAACTTTTTAATTAGTTTTTATTAAAAAAAAGTTTTTTTTAACTTTTTGAGATACAGGTTCTATATATCCTGGATACATAGAAGCTGTATCTATCGCTCAAACCCGAATCCGTCAGGTCAGCGGGACTGACAACTGTCTCTGACACGCAGGATCCACCTGTTATTGATCACATCTGTCTCATTAGAAGTGATCAATGACCTGTGAATCCGGCGTGTCAGAGACACACAGGACCCGCTGTCAATAGCCGAAAGTCCTGCTGACCTGACGGATTCGGGTTTGAGCGCAAGATACAGCTACTTTGTTTACAGGATACAAAGCAGCTTTATCTCAAAAAGTAAACATTTTTTTGTTATATAGAAAACTATTTAAAAGTTGCCTTCTTATATGTTGTTTTATTTAAAAAAAAAATGTGTTAAAAAATTACATAGCCTTTTGAAAGCCTGTTTAAAATAATCTTCTTTCCATCATTTAATCTATTTCTGTGTTATTTTTTTCTGCTCCACGTTTCACTGATCCAGAGCTTAAGTGTGGGGTACGCTCCCCCTGATTTCACAGCATTACTGGGTTGTATGTGCGTGCTCCCACACTGTGAAATCCCAGTGAAAGCGCACTGGGAAAGCCCTGATAAAGGCTCGGCAGCTGCATGCTATGGGCAGCTGTAAAGAACAGCTCCAGGGATTCTGCTCATGCCCTGAGCCGACCTATAGTCTTCAATAGAGCTTCAGAGAGGTGACCGAGCCAGGAGCTACTGCGCACTCCCAGGACTTTGGCCATCCTCACTGCAAAATGAATAGATACAAAGGCGCAAGCGCGTCACTGCTGCTATACTACAGTATGTAGAAGAGAAAGAGTTAGCCCACATTTACTAAATCTGGGATATCTAATGCCGTCTAAGTAAAGGATTTTGTTGGAGTGACTTGCGGCCTTTTATTAAATAGCGCACAACGTCGCACAAACTATGTTTTCTTGGAGACCACACACACTTTTCTATTCTTTCAAAAATTGTTTCTAAATTTTACTGCAAATTTAGCAAGGTTTACACCATAATAAATGTGGGACAAAGTGTTTATTATTATTTTTAGCTATTTAATTTTTATTTTTAAGAACTTCCCTGCGGGCAGCCATGTTGTAGATACATGCCTTCTTCCTATATTTTCTGTACAGACCGTGCAGCAGGGTTTAGTTTCAAAAGGTATTTATTGGTATATCGGTTCAGAAATGTGATATACAATTACATTTAATCAATCCTCGCGCAGGAGGATACAGTAGAAAGTGCTTGTATAAAACAGGGAGACATTTACAGGGAAATAAGGGATTTGGAGGGACATAGGATGGGAAAATATAAACCAACCAACTGAGCCATAAAATTATACATATCAGTCATATGACTGTAGAGCGACCCTAGTGTCACATTGTTGGACCACAAATTATAGGGTAATAGTATACCGAAAGTTGGGTGAATGAGGGGAGGAGAGCCATGGGTCCCACACCGCACGATAGAGGTGGAGTGAATCAGTTCTCACAGCCTCAAGTTTTTCAAATATAGATATACGATTGACTCTATTAACCATAGAGATATCAAGATCAGCTGTACGCCACTTGGACGCTATATAGATTCGAGCCGCTAGGAATATAAACTGGGAAAGCTTAAATTTAGAATTCGGCATTCTGGGAGGAGTGGCTCCTAGTAGACATGTAGGAAGCCGTTTCGGGACGGTAAACTGGCAGATTTTAAAGATCAAAGTACAGATACCCGACCAAAAAGTTGAGACTCGTGGGCAAGACCACCATATATGGTACATAGTACCATCCAAGGCACATCCTCTAAAACACCCGGCCGAAACCGTTGGATATATGGCGTGAAGCTTTGCCGGGACGTAGTATGCTCTATGTAGCAATTTCGTGGACATCTCAGTCAAGGATACTTGCGAGCTACCCTTACTAATAGTGTCACAGTATTGTCTCCACTGTGCAGGTGAGAGCGCGGTACCCATGTCCTCCTCCCACTTCAACATATACGGTAATTTGGTATCGGGGTGTGGAGTGTTAAAAATACTATATGCCATAGATAACAAACCCAGCCGAGAGGATGAGAAGAGTAATATTCTTTCCAAAAGGGTGTATGTCATATTCGTTTGGGCAGGAAGTAGTTTGCGCATAAAAGAAAACATCTGGATAGCCCTATAACGCTCAGGGGCAGAGGGGGGGGTATGGGCCTCATTGAATTGCGCATATGAAATCAGATGGTCAGCCCTAATGAAGTCATGAACTTTTGTTAGGTTTTTGGAATACCACCAGCGATAGTTTGAGCTCTGAAGACCCGAGGGAAACCCCGGATTTCCAATCATAGAAAGCAGCAGGGAGCATCGGGATTGCAGCCCATGTCGGAATCTAACTGATCGCCATAGGATGAGGGAGTGATATGATAGAAGGGAGATATTCTTTAACGTAGTCGGTAGGGGAGATACCATCCACAGCAATGCGCCCCATGAATAAGGTGTAATTTGAGCCGCCTCCAATGAGACCCACACCGGTGCCCTATCTGGCGGGAGATGTGTTAGTAACAGTTGAGCCACGCTAGCCGGCTTGTAGTAGTTTAGCATATTGAGAACTGAGAGCCCCCCCACTCTTTTATGATACATCATGACACGTGTCGATATTCTGGGGCGTTTATCGTTCCAAATAAATTTAAAAATGTCTTTCTGGAGGAGTTGCAGATCACCCTTCTGAAGGGGGATAGGAAGGGTTCTAAATAAAGAGAGTAATCTGGGAAGGGTCACCATTTTGATCGTATTAATTCTACCCACCCAAGAGATCGGTAGTTTAGTCCACTTTGCCATATCAGCCCTAATGGTCTGAAATACCGGTGGGTAATTGTAGTTGTACAATGTATCAAGGGCGGGGGTCAAAGCTATGCCCAAGTAGGGGAGGTAATGCGTTTGGGTGTGGAAGCCAACATTTATTTCTATCAGTTTTTGCAGGGGAGGTGGAACGTTACAATACAGGGCCTCCGATTTAGATTGATTCACACGTAATCCTGAGACTGCGGAGAAGGAGCCAAGAGCCGCCATCAGATTCGGGAGGGAAGTCAACCGTTTAGTGAGAATGAGGATGAGGTCATCAGCAAAGAGACTTAACTTTTGTTCCCTATTACCAACATTCGGTCCCGTAATATTTGGATTACATCTAATGAGTTCCGCTAACGGTTCCATAGCGAGTGCAAATAAAGCTGGCGATAGGGGACAGCCCTGTCTAGTACCTCTCCGAATGTGTATAGGATGAAGTGTGGTAGCTGGCAGTTTAAGGTGTGCCTCAGGGGTTGTGGTATATTATCTTGACAGCCCGAAGAAAGGGACCCCCAATCCCCACCTTTTCTAATACTTTAAATAGGTATTCCCAGGAAAGGCTATCAAAAGCCTTTTCGATGTCTAATGCTAGAAGGACCATCTTGGATTTAGTGACGTTGGCTGAATGTATAGTATTGAGGATTTTCCTAACATTATCAGGTGCTTCCCGTCCTGGAATAAATCCTACTTGATCTCTATGAATTAATTGAGACATAAACCTGTTCAACCGTTTGGCTAGAATAGAAGTAAATATTTTAGTGTCTAGGTTAAGTAACGATATCGGTCTGTAATTACCTGCCATCAAGGGGTCCTTGTTAGGTTTGGGAATAACTGTAATAATGGCGGAGAGAAATTCAGTGGGCATGGGCCGACCCTTCATCAGGTCCGTACAAAAGCTTACTATATGCGGGACTAACTGCTGGGAGAATTTTTTGTAGTATAAGGCCGTGAATCCATCGGGTCCCGGGGCCTTCCCCAATTTCAACTCTTTAATAGTGTCCTCTACCTCATCGCTCGAAATCTCGGCATTCAAAAATTCAATATCCGTTTCGGGAAGTTGAGGGATGTTGACAGAGGCTAAAAAAATCCCTCACTGCAGCCCCAGAAGGGGGAGAGGGGTTGGCATATAAAGTTTGGTAGAACTTGGTAAAGACCTCATGAATACGGTCCGGGTTAGAGGTGGTCTGTCCCGGGCGTGATTGGAGACGAAACACCTGATTGATTTGCTGCCGAGCCTTAAGCTGTTGGGCCATAAGTTTATCTGGTTTATTGGCCCATTTATAATATTTTGACTGAGTGCATCTAAGGGCTTTTTCTGTCTTGTTGGTCAGTAACATATCAATCTGGAACTTAGTATCTTTAATAGCACGAATGAGATACAAGGAAGGACTTAGTTGATTGGCCGCCACCAGTCGGGCCAGTTTAGCTTCAAGAGCATTTTGAGCCTGAGACCGTTCTTTTTTACAACGAGAAGCCATTGCTATTATCCTGCCCCTTATAAATGCTTTATGGGCAAGCCACACAGTATGTGAGTTAACATCAGGAGTGGAGTTGTCCATAAAGTACTGAGAGAGTTCAGTCTAAATCTGGAGCTGAACCGTAGGGTTAGATAAGAGTGACTCATTGAGCCTCCAGGAGAAGGGCATGGCGCCTCGTTTGGAAAAGTCAAATTCAGCTAGAACTATATCATGATCCGACCAGGCCGACAGGATATGTATAGAGTAGGCCAATAAGGGGAGGGAGTTAGTTTTGAGGCCAGGATCATGTCGATCCGGGTGTATAGACGATGTGCCGGAGAGAAGTATGTATAACCCCGTTGCGCCCCATTATATTCTCTCCAAGTATCTGCAATAGAAAGCGAGCCCATAATCTTATTGATCAAAGCCGCCTGAGTACGCGTGCGTCTACAGGGAGCGGGCGAGGAACGGTCTAGTGTAGTGTTCATCACAAAATTAAAATCCCCACTCCATATTAAGTGTTGGTACTGTAGAGTGAGTAAGGTATCATGTAACCCGTCAAAACACTGAAGCGGGTCTTCATTTGGAGCGTAAGAATTCACTATACATAGGACTTTATCATATAACACACCTAGTATGATCACAAATCTGCCCTGGGGGTCTACTATAGACTCAGTGACCTGGATAGGAAGACTATTCTTAATTAAGGTGATCATTCCGCGTGATTTAGAGGGAAATGTAGCAGAGTAAAATGTAGTATACCGGGGATGAAAGAATTTAGGATGAGACGTAGGTGTGAAATGGCATTCCTGCAAACAAATAACATCAGGGTTATGCTTAACATAGGAGAGAAATGCTTTTCTCCTTTTCTGCGGTGAATTGAATCCCCTCACATTATGACTTAGTACTCTACACATAGTACAAGGAAGGAAGTGGCATATGCTCGGCAGTTACACAAAGCAGAAAATTACTAGGCATACAGTGTAGCGGGAGTAAGTGACTGGTACTTTTCGCATATAGGCTCATATATGGCATAGAGAGCGAGATAAACAGGTTAAACAAAAAACAATGGACAAGTGTCCAACTACTCTGTGGAGTATTCCGCAGACAGGTAGTGCCTCCCGGGGTGCACGTCTCTGCTACAGCATGGTGGCCAGCAGCACTAAGCCTGATGATAGGATCTAGCCGGAAAGTTCCTTGGTACAAGAAATAGCGATTATAGCCTAAATAAGGCGGAGCATACAGAAATAATTTAGTTCCCCATAGGGCATGATACTCATCTGGATATCAAGTGAAAGAAGAGGATCCTTATACATTGTGTCCTCCTAGCCCCCGGGGATCGGGCAGCCTAGTAATGGAGTTCGAGGTTCTCGGCCCGGGCGTCCAGGTCCTAGTCGGTCGTTGAGGTCTGGGCGGAAGGGCTGAGGCAGGGACCATTGGGAGTCCAGCACAACGCAAGGCATCTCGACCCTCTGCCGGCGATTTAACCACATAGGTTCTGTTGTTGACCTGGAAATTAAGGGAAAAGGGGAATCCCCATCGGTAACGGACCTGGGCCGTCTGTAGAGCTTGAGTGATGTCTCGCATTTCTCTTCGACGTTGGAGTGTAGAAGGTGCCAAGTCCGCATACAAGTGGACTGAGGGTGGCATACCCGGTAGGGGTGAGAGATTCTGTGCCGCCATTAGGATTCGATCTCTTGCCTCTGGATAATGAAACTTCAGTATCACATCACGCGGTAAATCCTGGTTGCGTGGTCGCGTTAGGGCTCTGTGAACCCTATCCATCCGAAATAAATCAATGGCAGTTTGAGCTACGAGGGTACGAAACAGCATGGTGAGAGTGGGTTCCAGTTCTGTAACGGTTTCCGGTAGGCCTCTGACCCGCAGATTCCCTCCCTGGGACCTATTCTCAAGATCTTCTAATTTCAATTCCAGTGCCTCCAACTGTGCTGCGTGTGTGTCAATATCTCTGCGGTCCGTCTCCAGAGCATCCGCCATGTCATCAGCTCGGGTCTCTATGTCAGAGACTCGTTGGTCCACTTCATGTATTTGGCTGGAAAATTTGGCCACCGCCTGTGTTAGTTCCGTTCGGAACATTGCTGCAATATTCCTGAATAAATCATCAGTGTCAGTGTGAGTAGTGGTCGCTGAAGGTGAGGGCGGCAGGGATGTATCCGCCGCTGACGAACTCTCACTGACCTGAGCTGCGGCCGGGTCGGCCATGATGGATTGCCTCGTGGTGCGGAAGATCTCCGGTATAGTTTGTGAAGGAGCTGGAGGCGCCGGTCCCCGAGGCTTTGATTTGTTGGTCCGGGTCATAATGCACATTACTGGGCTTTTTGGCTGTGTAAAACAGCGCTAATACGGCTTGATCAGTGCTGCCGGAGCAGAGCTCACATCAGGTGCGTCCTGTTCGTGGAGCTTCGCGCATGTGCCCCCTAGTGCAGCAGGGTTTACATGCTTTATCGCAGCTTCAACAAATGAGAGTAAGGCCTCTTTCACACGGCAGTATTTTGGCCAGTATTTTGCTTCAGTATTTGGAAGCCAAAACCAGGAGTGGAACCTACAAAGAGGAAAACAATATTAGAAAGATTTGTACTTCAGTGTTTGTATCTGCTTCTAGATTTGGCTTCCAAATACTGAAGGAAAAGGTGGAATACACCTGCCCGTTCAGAATAATGGGATCATTCTGCTCAGTCTATACAGCAAAGCAGACAAGTGAGCTGCAGAGAACCAGAAATATCAGCCTACAGTATTGTGTGGGCTCCAGGGGGTAATGTGAGAAAACTGGAATATTTCAGTTTTATCTTTATCTGGATAATCTCCACTAAAAACGTTTTACAAATAAAAACCTGATTTAAACAAGAGCTGACAATACAGTTCCTTTCAGTGTGGAAACGCCATCATCTTCATATCTTTGTGTATAAGAGGGAAGAGAGATTGAAAGTGGAAAAATCACTGTTTCCTATTAGCAGTGAATATTCAGCTGTCAAATGCAGAAATAATATAGATACAATGTATTGGTCAATTGTTTCAATATTAAAGAAATTCTCAGAATTTTACACATAGTACTTCCACAATGTATATAATTTTAGGATGTGCTACAAATTTTACCATTGTTTGCCTAGACAGTTTCTTTCAGCCTGACTCTGACTTTGACATGTTAGTCTTCAAAATCCAAAATTGTAACATAACCCGGCTTGATGAATCCTTGGTATGACAACTCTTTATGTCCAGCTTGCTGAGCTTTATTGATATAATCAGGGAAGCAATGTCAACAGTAATATTATCTCTAGACACTAAGCCATAGTGGAAATTTCTCAACAGGATATGCTCTGACATTGATTTAATCCAGACAAATACTTATCCAACAGCTTGTTTCAGAAGAATGTCTCAGCATCCGTGGCTAGATAATTACATATCAAAACATTTGCAGCCAAAAATATGCATGCATAATTACGTCTGAAGTGTTGGGCTCTTATGTTGTTAATTTACAGAGATTTTTATGATCAGACATAATAATGTTCCAGTCCACATCTGTGAAGTGAATACATTTCCAATGGGCAATTAGACGGGTTGACCAAAGGTGATAGACTGTAGACATTAGCACAGTACACTATGTGACTATGATACCAAATCCCTTGTTTTTCATTCACTTTTTACCGTATAATACTTATATATGTCTTTGAATTAGCATACATGGAAGAAATATTCACAAACTAAATATAATTAGTCTGTGTAGAAAATAATTACTTTCTGTTCCCATTTTCACACCTTTAATATGAGAACGTGCATGCTTATTTGTTACCAGAAATCTTTTTAAAACTGAAGTCTATAAACTTCTCTCCAGAAGATATTCTGGCCCAAGTTGAGCTGAGTTAGAGAGGGCTTTGTGCTCCAGTGATTCTAGGGATAGGTTGACTGTAGTGGAACTTCTAGAAGAGTCTCCACAAGGACTGTTATGGTGAAGGCAACTTCAGTTATGGTAAAGCCAATTGCTTAGATCAATGTTGAGCTGAGTGTGAAAACTTGTGTGCTCCAGTGATACTTGGGTCACTTAAAGTTGTCTTTAGTGGGACTACCAGTAGAGCATCCTACACCAAGGCCTCAGCTCAAGAATCCGAAAAAGAGTACCTCACAATAACGGTTACAGTGAAGCCAACTTTAGCATTAATTTTCCATTTCTTTAAAGAACCAACATATTACATAACGGGGTACAGAGATTGACATAACTCACATCAGCACCTCTACCCATTGGGCATCACAAGTAAATTCATGATCTCAAAAACACATGTACACACAAGGTCCAATTTCATGGTGAGCCAATCAAACTATCAGTAGGTATTTGTAGGGAGAACATACAAACTCCATGCAGATCAAGGGAATATATTGCCCTGGGTTGGATTCAAACCTAGGTCCCGCGTGCTGCAAAGCAACAGTGCTAACCATTGATTCTGTGAGAAATGAATTTTTTATAAAATCATATCTAGTTCTCCAGGTTGGAATTGAATCAATGCTGACAACACATCCCTGTTCAATTTACTATCTCAAAGAAGCCCAGACACATCCCTGAAATAGATCACAAGGACTAGATGGTGGGAAGCACAGGTACTGACGAGATCATGAAAAGAAGAAACACACATATCCTTCTACAATACAATTATCACTCTCTAAATATAAGGGATAATTTTCAATGGACAGGACTCTTGTCCTTCTGGAACCAATTACCGGTTTTCCATAGAGCTATTTTATCCACAATATGTTAAAGTTATAATGGTCGAGGGAGCACTATATAACAGTGTCAAGAACCGGCAGGAGGTATTGGATTACTCTCCACCAGTTTAGGGTTTAGTGTCGAGGCATGGAGTCTAACAGGCCCCCAGGTATTCACTAGGGACCACTGCAAGGCAGCATGGACTTAACGGCTGGGAACCTGCAGGTTTCGGCCCTCTAACGGTCCCCTTAATGTGGCTAGTTGCTAGTTGGAGACAATATGACAATATGAGGATACAGTGCCAAATCGAGATCCTAGAAAATAGTCAAACAAAGGTGAGGTCAAAGTCACAAGCAATTGTTCATAAATGGAATCACAAGTCAAAGTCACGCACATGAAAAGGCAATCAAAGGTACAAGAATAAAAGTGAGATGGGACCCAAGATTCTCGCACCTGTTAATGCTCAGAAAGAGGATTATATAGGCAGTCCAATTGAATCATGTGACACCAGAGGGAGGTCTTCTAATTTTAAGGTAGTTCCTCACGCTGACCACTAGAGAGAGCGTTGGCATGTAGCATTGCATGTTGACCACTAAAGGGAGATCTGGCATGTGGGACCACACATCGTCCACTTAAAGTAGCTCTGACGCTGAAAATGGCTGAAAGATGACACCGGGCAGAGGAGGAAAGTCTGCCCTGAAGTTGTAACCATCAGACGCGGTAAGTAGGGGCTTGCTGCTGTTTTGCTACAAATACACAGTTCACAACTGATCCAGGTTTTATTTTTAATAAGTGGAGTACAAACATCCATTTCAAATTCCTTTCTAAAGTAAAAATGTGACTTTCTTGTTTCTATTCATCTGCATGAAGACTGTTAGAAAATAGTGAATGACTGCCTATACTTAGCTCTTTCATATTTTCAAGGTCCTATGGTAGATGAAAAGAAATAAAGTGTTGTTACATGCCAGCTACAGGCCAGGAAAGCAAAGTCACCAAGAAGTGTTTACATTAAAATGTTTAGCACTTTATGGCTCTTTGATGTTCAGATACAAAAAGAAAGTAACAAAGCCACTGTGAGAAAAGATAAAAAAAAATGTTTTAATCTTGTATGCAGTGATTTCCCACAAGCGGATGTCAGTCAAGTCTTGATACAAATGAGATTGTCCATGAGAAAAATACCAGTAAGTCCTTGATGCTGCAGTAGTCTTTGTTACTTGTGCTTCAGTAAATAAGTACTGCTTATGAAAAAAGGAAATTGGGAGAGAACATACAAAAGAAGATCATAATCATCATCATCATCATAATCTGTTTTTCACTAATCATTGATCCCAAAACTACATTTTGTTTCCAAAAATTTTAAAAAACATTTCGCTATTGATTTTCATGGAATTTAGAGAGTTTGTAAAATTATTTTGAGATATAGATATTAATTCTACATTTGTGAACTATAGGCCCAAATTTAGATGTAGTGCAACCTTTTTATTTAGAAGAATGATATTGAACAATGAATTAACACTATAGGTCATATATGCCAACTTCCGTAAGGCCGTATTCACACAAACGGGTGTAAAATTGGCAGTGAAAATGGACGATTTGCACCCGTGCGGGACCCGTTTCCATGGATCCCTCATAGACTTGAGTCTATTGAGGGATCCGGGAAAACGGACAAAAAATAGGACATGTCCTATTTGTTTAAGGGTCCGTTCACAGGGTCTCTTAAAAAAAAAATTCTGTGTGAATAGCCCCACAGACGTGCATTAATTTTAATGCAGCCGTGTGATGGCCGTTAAAAAAAAAAAGTCTGTCACACGGCCGATTATCCCTGTCATGTAAATAAGCCCTAAGACTTAATTCACATGACAAAGCTATGTGACTGGTGCATGTACTATGGAGCTGTAGGCATTCCATGTACCACTGTATAATACCTCTATTCAGTGCTGTATTATCGATATATTCTCTCCTTCAAGCCATGTTTCATTACAATGTAAATATTGTAAACATTTTGGGACATTGCAGCATGTGGGTCTGGGTGGCAAGAGTCATTATGTTAAGTAAAACGTACAGTGCTCTATCTGAAGAAGCCAGCACACTCACCAAAAATATTACAAGGCAATTTTCAGCAGGAATGTGCTTTATACAAAAGGATTATACAAACCTATAAATACATTCCTAAAAGGACAGGTTCCATTGAATAATAATTAAAGAGGCTATATTTTTAGTATCTTATTTATTGAGAAATATCAGCATTAACATTTTTATACACTTTGGTGAAAATGACAATTTTGTGTGCATCACTAGAGGTATTAACAGTAGAAGAAGGGTAATCTTAATTCTACTTTTGAGTTAAAAAATATATTGATATAAGACAGAGTCGATTCAAAAACAGGCAACAAAACATTATTCAAGGTTTCAAAAGACTTGAGGAACTTAAAGGGGTTGTATGGATTAGGAAATCCATTTCATTTTAAAACCCCTTTGTAAAAGCCTTAAAGGGGTTTGCCCATCAGGGACATTTATGGCATATCCACAGGATATGCCATAAATGCCAGATAGATGCGGGTCCCACCTCTGGGTTCTACCTTTCTCGGTTCCCGCTGACTCCCGGGTCTCTTCGTAATTTTGCACCATGTAATCAGGAAAACAGTAGCATGCGAGCTACGCTGTTTCAGTAACTGCCATTCACTTCTATGGAAGTTACGAAAACAGCACAGCTCAGTGAGCTACGCTGTTTTTGTAATTTCCGACCATGTAATCAGGACGTAGGAAACGAGAAATGTAGAACGGGGTTTAGGGGGCCCCATTCTAGAGATGGGTGGGGGTTCCAGAGGTGGGACCCACCTCTATCTGACATTTATAGCATTTCCTGTGGATGTGCCATAAATGTCTCTGATGGGCAAACCCCTTTAAATTAGCTGCAGCGGAAAGCAGCTACAAAGAGCATCTCTCTCTCTCTCTCTCTTGGACCCAGTACATCTGATTGATTTCAATGGGCACCATGTAATGATCGATTTCCACTGTGTTGGCACTGCAGGGGAACTGAGCACTTGTTGCCACGTTCTCCTGCAGATAACAGCCCATTGCTGAGTCTCTAGCAGCGGGAGAACCTCTGATCAGAATGTTTTTGGGGGGCCTTCTAACAAAATAGGGTTGTCAAAACCATACAACCCATTTATTATGTGTAGCCTTCATGAGAGAAGGCAAAGGGGAGCATGATAAAAAAAACAAGCAAAGAATAAGGAGGTCTAATCTGAAACAGAAAATATCAGCAGTCATATTACAAAGTTTTAATTTACTGAAGGAACAAGATATACTTGGAACAAAAGTCTAACTGACAGCGTAGAACAACAGCAATTGATTTGAAGGCTGACATGGCTAGAGACAAAAGTATCATTTTAGCATTTCAAAGCATTCATTAAAAATATGTTATAAAGAAAAAATAACACAGAAGGGAAGACTATTTGGGCCTCTTGATCTTTTTGTGGCACCATTATTCTTTGTTTCTGTGTTTCTATAAAACAATTGTCAGAATCAGTTTGGGAGAATCCTTTGCTTCTTTTGAGCAGCCATAATTTCCAACAGTGTGTAGCTGTACAGTAAAGTCAGGCTCCATTAAGTCAGCCGCAAAATGAATGACAGCTGACTACTTGGATGATAGAAGGAAATCGGCATATTGTACTTGCTCAGACGTAGCTGTAGACTACAATAAAATGCTGTATTTTACAAAGATACTGTAGCAGTGGTGTAACTAGGAAACACTGAGCCCCAAAGCAAACTTTTGACTGGGCCCCCCTCCCCTGGGTGAAACACACAGCTTCACTTGGTAGATAGTGCCCCCCTGTAGACTGTGCCATACAGCCCACCATGCTAGACTGTGCCATACAGCCCCCCCTGTAGACAGTGCTATAAACCCCCCCTGTAGACAGTGCTATACAGCCCCCTGTAGACAGAGCTATACAGCCCCCTGTAGACAGTGCTATACAGCCCCCCTGTAGACAGAGCTATACAGCCCCCCTGTAGACAGTGCTATACATCCACTGCTCTAGACAGTGCTATACAACCCCCCCCTGTAGATAGTGCTATACAGCCCCCCATTGTAGATAGTGCTTCCCCTTGTAGCTAGTGCCATACAGCCCCCTGTAAATAGAGCCATATATCGTCCCCCCAAACAAATAACTTTCTAATTACCTAGGCCTGGTACCCGCGATGAACGGAGTTGCTCCTAAACACCAATAGGATCCTTGCTTAGGCCGGCAGGATCCTTGCTTAGGCCAGCGCAATCCAGTGACCTATTCACACTGGCTTGCGCAGGGAATCCCTGATTGGCTGCAGGCTGGATGTGGCCTGTAGCCTATGGCAGAGCAGGGAGATACCTCCCTGCTCTGCCATAGTGTTCAATAGTACCTGCGTCCTAAGGACGCAGATACCATTGAATGTGGCATGGCTACCGCTGTAGCAGCCAAAGTGGCTGCTAGCGGAGTCACTGGCATGGGGGGGCGTGCCGGTGTGCGGCATGGGCCCCCTCATTCCGCAGGCTCCGTAGCAGCCACTATGGCTGCTACAGCGGTAGTTACGCCACTGTACTGTATTTGTTCTTTGAGTTTAATGATCATAACTAGAGAGGACAATGCTTGGCTCACAGGGAACAGTGAATGGTAAATTTTACTTTGCACTGGTGTTTTAAGACTGTTCTAATAGAAAGGAGATGAACTGTTCTTGTTAGATGTCAGCTGCGCTGCAGAGCAGGAAAACAAAGTCACAAAGGGAATACAAGTGTTTACAATAAAACATTTAGCACTTTGATGTTCAGAGTAAATAACAAAACATCCAGACGAAAGATAAGCAACAACAATATTCATATAAAAGTCATTTCTATCCTGAAACTTGCTACATAAAAAAGAGAATCCTAATGTCTTGGTGTAAAGTAAGACTACACCTAGCCTTAAAGAGACTCTGTCACCCCCAAAAAAAAACGTAACTACATTAATCAGTAAATAGCTTAAAATACGCCGATTCCAAATTTGTAATTCTTATCTTTCTACTCACTTGCATTGCCCAGCTTTAAGTCCAGGCTTTGTATTAAAGGGATTATTTGGGGACCAAAAAGTATTAGCAATGTACTCACAGCAGTATGTGAGTACACTTGCTAATATACATTCTGGTCCCCCGTCGCGCTGATTATGAGATTTTAATAGATTTTTATGCCGCTGTCGGGGGACCGGAAGTCTAGTGCCACAGTCTTTCTTCATGACGACACGACTCGTCATGTGATCGGCCCAGCTGTACTCTATGTACTCGCTGTACTACTGTTACAGTGATTACATAGCGTACATTGGGGACAGTCACATTAGTACACTGCTAATACTTTTCAGTCTCCACATAACCCCTTTTAGTTATATTCTGGTCACTGTAGATTAGGTTTTATTTGGGAGGTGAGCCAAGATCTACAAGAATACAAATATTTACTATACATCTGACCATGAGTTGTATCAAGCAGGGGTGGATTATAATGAGTGCACTCTGGGCAAGTGCCTTGGGCCCAAGGCTGGAAGGGGGTCCAGTCTGCCCCGGTTCTGCCGTACCGGCTGTTAAAACTACAGTCGGTTCAGAGAACAGGGGTGAAGCGGGACCTCTTATCTAATTGTGTCCACGTCCTTAGGATGCGGATACAATTGCCTTTTTTAGCGCTGGCAAGACAGGGAACTATCTGTTCACTTCCTCCCATTCGGTGCTTTACTAATTACATAGTCAGCGCGATAACGTCATCACGCCGACTGCGCCGTTACACTGGATGACGCTGTCTGGTCTCTAACCAGTCCTGCGTCGCTGGAGGGCGGGAACGGGGACAGGTGAGAATGTTTTTTTTTTCTGGGCAGCGTTGGGGGCCATATCTACAAGGGGCATTGTCTACAGAGGGCATTGTAACTGGCACTTTCTACAGGGGGCATTATCTACAGAGGGCATTGTAATTGGCACTATCTACAGGGGGCATTGTGACTGGCACTATCTACAAGGGGCATTATTTACAGGGGGCATTGTAACTAGCACTATCTACAGGGGGCATTATCTACAGAGGGCATTGTAACTGGCACTATCTACAGGGGGCATTGTGACAGGTACCATCTACAAGGGGCTTTATCTACAGAGTGCATTGTTACTGGCGCCATATACAAGTGGCATTATCTACAGAGGGCATTGTAACTGGCACTATCTATAGGGGGCATTGTTAGTGTGTGGTGTTTTACTTTACAGTTTTTGACACAATTTAATTCATTGGCACAGTGTATAGTACTATTATATTCAGGGGCACAGTGTATAATGCTATTATATTCAGGGGTGCAGTGTATAGTACTATTATATTCAGGGGCGCAGTGTATAGTACTATTGTATTCATGGGCACACTGTATGGTACTATTGTATTTAGGGGCACAGTGTATGATACTATTATATTTAGAAGCATGTGGAGTGTGGCACTATGAGAATTTTATCTTCATTTATAGGTGCGGAAATGTTGGAAAAGTGAGGAGCCGAATACATCTGAGCTGAAAACTGCAGAAATGGGCCATGCCCGAGAGAAGTCATCAAAGAAGTCTGGACTGGATGGAGAAGAAAAGAGAAAAAGAACAAAAAAGAATCTGAGACGTCACCTATGAGTCACACAATGTAAAAGTTTATTCTCCCAGTGACTGATAAGTACTATAGTTACTGTAAGATCTGCAGCAAAATGACCGATGGTAGCATTCTTTTTTGTTAAACAGCAACTCCCAGCATATCCTAACCATTGTTCAGGCTATACTGGGAGCTGTCGTTTTATATCGTACAAACCTATACGGTTAAACTGAATTTGCAAATAATCTCTCTACTGAACTGTATTTGTTCTGGTGCTGTATATATGTACTGAGCTTGGTTTTGGGGCTGTATATATGTACTGAGCTTGGTTCTGGGTCTGTATATATGTACTATGCTTGTTTCTGGTGCTGTATTTATGTGCTGAGCTTTGTTCTGGTGCTGTATATATGTACTGAGCTTGGTTCTGGGGCTGTATATATGTACTGAGCTTGGTTCTGGAGCTGTATATATGTACCGAGCTTTGTTCTGGTGCTGTATATATGTACTGAGCTTGGTTCTGGTGTTGTATATATGTACTGGGCTTTGTTCAGGCACTGTATATATGTGCTGAGCTTGTTCTGGGGCTGTATATATGTACTGAGCTTGGTTCTGGGACTGTATATATGTATTGAGCTTTGTTATGGTGCTGTATATATGTACTGAGCTTTGTTCTGGGTCTGTATATATGTACTGAGCTTGGTTCTGGGGCTGAATATATTTACCATATCTTAAGGTAAAAGTAGATGTTAAATCTACTTTTACCTTAAGAGAAGGCAAATATATACAGTAAAAACTAAACCCAAAAAACCATGGAGGAATCACAATTTTTTCCAAGTCCCCCATTATATGGTACTTTAAATGGTGCCAATAAAAACGACAACTCCTCCAGCAAAAAAATAATCCTTCACACACCACTCCATTGACGTAAAAATAAAAAAGTTATGGCTCTAGGAAGGCGGCGAGTGAAAAATGTAAAAAATAAAATGGCTTGGACTTTAAGGGGTTAACCAACAGACACTTGTTCTTTAACCCCTTAAGGACACAGCCATTTTTTTATTTTTCATTTTCGTTTTTCACTTCCCGCCTTCTAAGAGCCATAACGATTTTATGTTTACATCAATAGAGTCATGTGAGGGCTTATATTTTGCGGGAGGAGTTGTAGTTTAGTAGTTCTATTGTTAGCATTTAAAGTACCATATAATGTACTGGGAAGCTGAAAAATAATTATTTACGGGCTGAAATTGGAAAAAACTGCGATTCCTGCATTATTTTTTGGGTTCCGTTTTTACGCGTTTCACCTTGTGGTAAAATCAACAACTTAACTTTATTCTGTGGCTCAATAAGATTACGGTGATATCAAATTTATATAGATTTTTTTTATATTTTACTACCTAAAAAACCCAAAACTTTTGTTAAAAAAAAAAATAGTTTTGTTTCACCACATTCTGAGAGCCATAACTTTTTTATTTTTCCGTGCATTGAGCGGTGTGAGGGCTTATTTTTTGAGGGACGAGCCGTAGTTTTTATTGGTACCATATGACTTTTTGATCACTTTTTATTACATTTTTTTTAGGAGCGAAGTTGACCAAAAAGAAGAGATTTTGGAGGTTTACATTTTTTATTTTTTACGGCATTCACCGTGTACGCTAAATAACGCTATATTGTAATAGTTTAAACTTTAACGAACGCAGCAATACCAATTTTGTTTACTTTTTTTACATTACTTTATTTCACTTTGTTTCACTTCTTTTCACACATTTTATTAGTCTCCCTAGGAAACTTGAACAAGAGATCCAGTTGAACCAGTTAGATAGCTGGTACAATATAGTGCAATACTAATGTAATGCCTCAGATGCTGTGGTCGCGATCGCTGCTCCCGGCTGTTAGTCCTGGGTGTCGGCTGCAGCATATGGAGCGCGCTCAGCGCGTGAGCGCGCTCCATACTTCTCCCCCTGCACCAGGACGTACCGGTGCGTCCTGGTGCGTTAAGGGGTTAAGGTTATATTCACACACAGCAGATTTTTTTTTTCTAGAAATCACTAACAATATAAAGCTCCTGACCTCTTTAATGTCCCAAAGTATTCAGCTTTTTCTCTACTGTATGGCTCATTCTAGTTATACAGCAAATTCAAAACCGTTCCAGATTTGTGGCCGCCTAAACAGAAATCTGCAAATATATACGGTACAGCGTCTTCAGAGTTCTGTCTTCAGAGTTCGGGGGGAGGCTTGAAAAAGTGCCTGGGGCCCATGTTACCGTTAATCCGCCCCTGGTATCGAGATATATGTTGCAGAATAGGATAATAATATTAATTAAAGCAGTGGATTATGGGACTTTCTTACTGTGGGGAGAACATTGATCCATAGATTAGCATAGTGGTACCCACTCATCTGCTATGTTATGGAAATGACCCAGTGGCAGAAAAAAATTGCTATCCTACGATAATCTCTTACTTCATAGTGATGCCTTTATCTGGTGCACTTTTTCACACCCTGATGCCAATTTAATTAACCTAAGCATCGTTTTTGGAGTATGAAGGCAAACGGAAACACAGACAGATGCAGATGTTGCCCTGATCAGATTTGAACATATGGCCTCAGGGCATTCGTAATGACCACTGATACACCATGCCACCCCAGTGCTAACCACTGAACAAGACCAACAATTCACCATAAAAAGGAAAAATGCTCATAAAAAGGCAAAATGCTGTATTTTATCATAATACTACTTGCAAAATATAATTACACAATTAATCAATTGACCATAGTAGTGGGTGGAGTAAAAAAAACCAGAATACCCCAGACTATGCACTCTAAAGAAAGAAGATTTCCTACAGAACCTCCTTCTCCAAGAAAATAGTGAAGAACACTAGCGTATTACATTATAATAAGGGGCCATGTTATCAGGTAGTTAACAAATTTGCACTTGTTACATTAAGTAAAGGGGTTATCCGGGTTGTGAACTTTTTAGTACGGGCTGGAAATGAAATAAATAGACCAAAAAAGCAATACTTACCTTTGCTTGCCCCCAGGGATGTAGCAACCAATCACCGCTCAGCAGTCATGTGTTGTATTTCTGGCATTATGGCAGAAATATAATCCATCACGACTGAGCCCTCTGATTGGCTGCAGTGGTCACATGCTACCTACATGTAAACAACCACCGGTAGTGCCGCCGGGGCATTAGTGATGCATTGCTGAGTATTTTTTTTTTTGGTTATCTATTTAATTTCCAGATCCTACTAAAAAAAATTTACATCCCGGATTAATCCATTTAAAATGCACTACTGACCTAGTGATGGACCAACTGCTAGCATATTACTCTCTAGTCCAATAAGCAATTTCTGAGCCTGACTGGCCGAGAAGACTTTCTCAAGACCCAGTTGCAGGTGGGTATACTGTAGGCTGAATATACCACTGGCCACCAGGTCCCACATGTTGAATAACCCAGCGGTGTTGTCTCACGGTAAACACTTTGTTGGTGGAGGAAGAGATTAGGCGTTAGCCATAGATCTTTTGCGTCTTGGAATTTTAGTGTAAAGTGATGGAAGTTAACAGCAAAAGACACACAACTATTCTGCTTACATTTGCCTCTGTGTCAGTTACTATTACTGTATGAGAATGACCGTATATCCTCCCACAAACCAAAGAGCAATCTGCTAAATGGGTCTGACACTTTTACACTATCTAGTTTATATAAAGAGTACAAAAATAGTAAAACATTCCACAAAACATTTCTCTTATACATATGTGTATAAATCTAATGTTCTGCATAGCATTGTATTGCATGATATAAAAAAATAAGGTAAAAGGGTAACTGACAGGATAGGGACGAGATCAATAAATCTCATGGGAAGTCATAATACCTAAGTTGTTTATTTAGCATAGCCAATCTCAACATAAGGATTTGTACGACCTTTGTTTGTTTTACCCTTATATAAAGTTAACTCTTAAAAGCCGGCTTTTGTGGAGTAGCTGTCTACACTATACTGTATCACTGGTTCTGACAGGATATAATTGTTATAATAATAGTTCTGAATATAGAAAAAAAACTGTGCTAAGAAAAGTGAACATCACAAAAGATAGAGAACAAATATTCCCAGTCTTGAAAATTAGGCCATGTGGCAGATTACATAGTGTTAAGAGGCATGATCAGTCATTGTTCCTATAGATCTGCCATCTAGTTGGTACAAGGGTATGTTCACACGGCTTAGCAAAATACGTCTGAAAATACGAAGCTGGTTTCAGGCATAAACAGCTCCTGATTTTCAGACGTTTTTGTAACTACTTGCGTTTTTCGCGGCGTATTTTACGGACGTTATTGCCGCTGTTTTTCAATGGAGACAATTAAAAACGGCTCCAAAAACATCCCAAAAAGTGAAATGCACTTTTTTTTCGCGGGCGTCTTTTTACGCGCCGTCTTTTGACAGCGACGCGTAAAATAATACCTCGTGGGAACAGAACATCGTAAAAGCCATTGAAAGCAATGGGCAGATGTTTGTAGGCGTAATGGAGCCGTTTTTACAGGCGTAATTCGATGCGTAAAATGCCCGAATTACGTCTGAAAACAGTGGGTGTAAACATACCCTAAGAGTGCTTTGCTAAGTACATGAATCAATGGCATCGGACAATTCATTGCTTAGCGAGTTCTAATTTGGGCTTTACAAGAACAGCTAAGTGATCAATTTCATTATTGAGAAATAGAAAATATGAAGACCCCAGATCTTGGTTTAACTACACTGTCCTAAACCATTGTCACTGGAACATGATTGATATCTGCTGTCTTGTTTTCTGAAGTGGACAGGTGGTGCTTGGCTTGGTATAAAATATGAGTTACAACATATCAAAGGAAAAGGACATCCTTACTAATGCAACGCCTGTTTAAAACACCAGTACCCAGCAGGATGCAGACAAGCCACAATGTTTTATGACAGAGTTCACACAGATGCAAAATACTGTTGAACAGCCACTAATACACCTATCACCCATTAGGGGGAGGCGGCTGATTAGTCTCAGAATTACACACAGATAAGGCTTCTATAAGGTGCCAGTTACACGTGTAGTAAACTATGTCGGCTATTGGTCACACCCAAATTATAAGGCTGGATTCACACGAGCACATTAAGTCCGTAATGGTGGAACGTATTTCGGCCGGAAGACCCGGACCGAATACACTGCAGGGAGCTGGGCTCCTAGCATCATAGTGATGTACGACGCTAGGAGTCCCTGCCTCGCTGCAGGACAACTGTCCCGTACTGTAATCATGTTTTCAGTATGGGACAGTAGTTCCACGGAGAGGCAGGGACTCCTAGCATCGTACATAACTATGATGCTAAGAGCCTGACTCCCTGCACTGTGTTCGGTCCGGGACTTCCGGCCGAAATACGTTCCGTCCATTACGGACGTAATGTGCTCGTGTGAATCCAATATTAGATCTGGCCTTTTAGGGTATGTTCCCACAGGCCGGATACGCTGCAGATTTTCTGCAACAGACAATCTGCAGCAGAATCTCAAGAAAAATACTGGTAAATCTGTCACAAAAAAAAGAACCCAGCCTTAAGAGCATCATAAAGACAGACCATTCTATCCCAATATCACATTCTGAGCGTGCATTTTATTTTTATTTTTTATGGGAAGAGGGTAATAGGCCATTGACAGAGCTCTCTGGCATCGGCTTGTCTCTTACTGGAACAAAGAATCCAACATGTTAAATCCTTACCCCATACACATGAAATGGTCGACCGACTTCTATCAGATAGGGTAGCACAGGAGACCTCACAGAGCCCCTTTTAATATCACCAGATTGCTGTATAAAGCTACTTTCTAGTATACAGACATAATCTACCATTACATTGTGATATTATTATATAATCGTGCTTATATTTGTCATGAATACCCTATTTTAAAATTACAGTGTGAACTGAAAATATTTTTTTTTAATAGAATTCAATTTGCCATTACATTTGACATATGGGTGAGGGTTAAACCATCCTATGGCTTTTCAGGTAAGCCGTCACACGCTGCCCTGTGAGACTTCTGCAGTAATAAAGAGATTTTATTTGCCTTCTGGAGTCTAGGACCTGGCAAGCCACAATATAACAGCAGTGGTAGCTGATTTGTGGTTTTCCTCTGACTGGCGATTTATCAAATTACAATAAAAACAAGAGTTATAATTTAAATTCTGCCCATGCTAGCCTAGACTTGTCACAAAACAGCAGCCAATTTCCAGTCTCTTGAATTCTCACTTTACTCTTTGAAGTTGTGTTGTGGAGAGATGGGAATCCTACTTTGAATTGCTAAGAAACGTTTGAAAGAAGAGAACTGAAGATTCACAGATAACAGAGAGTTCACTCATTTCCCGTGTAGGAGGATCTGACGGCCGCTGACATTTAAATTGAACCATTTTGAATTAGAAGGGTGTTTGGTTTCTTAGGATATTGTATTGGCACAACAGCAGAAAACCAACCTGCTTACTAATATGGAGAAAGTTGGCAAATTCAGGTCCGCAGTCTTATTGGCTACAATCAGAATAATGCTATTTTACCTTGTGTTATTGACTCACCACACTTCTTTCTATTTTTTCAGAATTAGTTTAATTCGGTCATGTAGTTTGTCTGCTACAAAAACTTTAGATTTATAAGGGTTGTCTAGGATAAGAAAAAAGGGTCTGTCTTTGGTCTCCCTTGTCAATGGGGTGGGTCTGTTATTGCACTTACTGGAATGGGGGCATGTTGCAATACCTGATATAGCCACTGGACATACGTGGAGCTGTTTTTAAAAAAAATAATTCTATTCCTATTCTTCTTTTCTATTCCTAGAAATCCCCTTTTCCACACCAAAAATCTTAAAAAGAAACTTTAGAAAAATGTGGAGATTTTCATTATAGCAAAACTTGCCACAGCAAAAGCTGCAGGTGGCACCGTTGCCAACATTCACTTCAAGTATTGATGTAGGTAGGTTACTTTCCATTTTTGGAGGGACGCTGGATGGTACCCTGCAGGGGATGTCATGTGACCCTTCTGTATTTTAATTTAGCGTAACCATTAAAAAATGAAAAACACAAATTATAAAAGTAAAGTTGATCATATATCAACTAATCTATATTTGCTACTTCTTATGTTAGTGCCACCAACATATACTTCAGTGCTGTAAAGAGAATGTACTCATATTGGCACCTGGGCCCAGTGGCATTCACACTCTCCACTTTCAGAAAAGAGGATTAAATGAAGTATATTTTTGGAATGTAGAAGGGTACCAAAGTGCACCAACTTTATTCAGATGTTACCGGGGTCAGATTTAATTTGCGACTTCAGTGCACATAGTTGATGTGCCGCCCATGGTACCAACTTTTTTTTATATGGTCCAACTAACAAAGATGAGAACTATGAATTTGTCATGGTATTTTAAAATATATTTTATCTTTGTACTCAATTCTTGGACCCATAACAGGTTGTCATGACATTGAAAATCCAGAAATAGCATTTTACGCAGGATTTCTTAACACACTACTTTAGAATGATTCTGTAGTGCATGACTTTCATAAATGTCAGTCTGCAGCTACTGTAACGGGATAAATAAACCCAACTGTGTTTTCTGGCTCTGTTGTTAAGGGACATAACATGTGCCCACAGATTATTTTCTCATCCAAATCCAGCTTGAAGGCATACTGTAGATACGGAGAGTTGAAAAAGGCTTAACACAAACCCTTCCATAGAAAATGAACTATTATTTAAATCTAGTTTTAATGCTAAATGTATTTTTTTGTTTTGTTTTTGTTTTCTTTCCATTTTCTTTCCGTTTTCTTTTTATTTTCTAATTCACTATATGAAAACAAGAAACTAAACTATGGAGGTTTTCACACTGGCCATTAAGCACTTACTAGGGGCTAAAACGTCCTGCTTAATAGAGGTGACTTTTCAGCTTACGTCACTTTTCAGGTTGTACGCTGTGTACACTGTGGGCAGGGTCAGCAGCCAATTTATTATTATCAGAGGGCAGGATTACAATGAAAGGCAACACCTCTATTATAAGGCTAGCGGCAGATAGCAGAGGATTACACCAGGGGCGTAGCTAGGGGGGGCAGCCGGGGCATGTGCCCCGGGCGCAACTTAGAGGGGGGCGCCAGCACCGGACCGACCATGATGCAGCAGTCTGCCTGGAGAGAGGGTGCAGACACACCGGAGCAGAGCACTGCAGAGGACAACAAAACACAGGACAGTGGTGACTGATGAGTACACAGTGTAAACAATTTAGTGCCTGGGAACACTAGCGTTTCTAAGATCATAAAATAAATGACATTATTTTATGATTTTAGAAACTCTTGTGTCTCCAGGCACATTATTTTTGCAGCTCCCGCCCCCCCCATCGTGACCCCCCCTCACGAACTCCCCCCCCTCACGCCCCCCCTGTGCCCCCCCCTCACCCAACCTCACGGGACTGCTGTAACTTTTCCCTCTCCTGGCAGGAGAGTGAAAATAGTAATAGTAATAGTGGTAATAAAAAAACACATTTCTCCATTAAACATGCCCATGTGGGACTGGACAAAGCACTCTCTACAAAGCTCCAACGTCCCTAGTGACATCTACCCAAAAATTTCGGTATCCTTGTAAGTACTCTAACCGAGCACCTACTGAAATAGAACAAATGCTTACTCAGCAGGCCATGTTTGGCTACTAATGCCCACAGTAATGATTTGTTAGGGACCTCTTCTAACTCCCTAATATGGTCAGACTGCGGCAAAGTTGACCATATTGGTTTACCATGGTGCTTTGCATAGTCTACAACCAGCCAATAGAAACATTCGTGATGTATAGTCCACACTAGATTTCTTCTAGAAAGATTGCAACCACTACTCAATACTGGAGAGGGGGTTATTTTGTAATATAGTTTTCTAGTTTAGTTTAAAAGTGGGGATCACTATCTATCTATCTATCTATCTATCTATCTATCTATCTATCTATCTATCTATCTATCTATCTATCTATCTATCTATCTATCTATCTATCTATCTATCTATCTATCTATCTATCTATCTATCTATCTATCTGTATATCCATCCATCTCATATCTATCTCATACCTCCCAACCGTCCCGGATTCAGCCGGACAGTCCCGGACTCTGGGCGGTGTCCCGCTGTCCCGGACGGCCAAGGGTATGTCCTGCTGATTGACAGGGAAAGTCATTCTACCCTGCCAATCAGCGCCTTTCGTAGATGCAAGCGGCACGATCACGTCATTGCGCTGCTTGCGTCGTTCAACCCCAGTAGACCTGCGCAGAAGAGGGCAGGTCTCTATTGCCGCTGGACGGCGCTGGAACGGGATTAATGAGAGTTTGTTTAGTTTGCTTTTTAATCCTAATAAAAAAGTGTGTGGCATTATCGATGAGGAGGGGGCTTTATCTACAGGGGGGGCTTTATCTACGGGGGGTGGCTTTATCTACAGGGGGGCCTTATCTACGGGGGGTGGCTTTATCTACAGCGGGGCCTCTATACTGGGGTGGGCTATATGTGGAGCACTATATACAGGGGTGGGCTACATGTGGAGCACTATATACAGGGGTGGGTTATATCTACAGGGGGCTATATACAGGGGTGGGCTATCTGTGGAGCACTATATACAGGGGTGGGATATATGTGGAGCACTATATACAGGAGTGGGCTTTATCTACAGGAGGGCTATATAAAGGGGTGGGCTATCTGTGGAGCACTATAGTGGGAGCTATGTGTGGGACACTATATACAGGGGTGGGCTATATGGGGGCACTATCTACAGGGGGCTCTATGGAGGGCAATATCTAAAGAGGGCTCTATGGCAGGCACTATCTACAGGGGGCACAGAGTGTGTGGGACAGTGTATGGTGCTATTATAATTAGAGGTGCAGTGTATGGTGCTATTATATTTAGGGACGTAGTGTGAGGTATAATGAGAACTTTATTTTTGTTTATATGTGTAGAAATGTTGGAAAAGTGAGATGCTGAAGACATCTGAGCGGCAAACTGCAGTAATGGGCTGTGGCAGGGAGAAGTCATCATAGAGATCTGGACCAGATGGCGAAAAATAACTAGAATCTGAGACGTCACCGGTGAGTCACTTAATGTACATTTTTATTCAGCCTCTAATCAGTACTGTAGTCACTGTATAATCTGCAGCAAGATGATGGGTGGTGTGATTATGATATGATATTTTTTTTTTTTTTGAAACAGCAACTTCCAGCATATCCTTACCATTGTTTGGGCCATGCTGGGAGCTGGAAACAATTTAGTGCAAACCTATACGGCAGGGGTTGCACTAAATTGAGCTGTATTTGTGCTGGTGTTGTATATATGTAATGAGCTGTGTTCTGGTGCTGTATATATGTACCGAGCTTGATTCTGGTACTATATATATGTACTGAGCTTGGTTCTCGGCCTGTATTTATGTACTGAGCTTGGTTCTGGAGCTGTATTTATGTACTGAGATATGTTCTGTTGCTATATATATGTAATGATCTTGGCTCTGGAGCTGTATTTATGTACTGAGCTTTGTTCTGGTACTGTATATATGTAATGAGCTTTGTTCTGGTGCTGTATATATGTACTGAGCTTGGTTCTGGGGATGTATATATGTATTGAGCTTGGTTCTGATGCTGTGTTTATGTACTGAGCTTGGTTCTGGTGCTGTATATATGTAATGAGCTTTGTTCTGGTGCTGTATATATGTAATGAGCTATGTTCTGGTGCTGTATATATGTAATGAGCTTGGTTCTGGTACTGTATATATGTAATGAGCTGGGTTCTGGTGCTGTATATATGTAATAAGCATGGTTCTGGTGTGTATAGAACTATATTGCTTGTAAAATGTACAAATGTTTTTATGCTTGAGTTACATTTAAAAAAATGTGGAAAAGAAATGACACGTCATTGATTGGTAGGGAAAACAAACATGGCGAGGGGGAAGGAGATGTCGGGAAAGTGGTTGGGGGGGCACCAAACTGAATCTTTGCCCCGGGTGCTGGAGAACCTAGCTACGCCTCTGATTACACCACAGACAATAAGTGATGGGGATAGCTCACCTCCTCCCCCTATTCCGCCTCCTTGCACAGTGGCTTCTGCATACGCACGTCTCAGAGCACACTCACAACAATATCCCATAGAAGTCAATGAGATGTTTTCCCACTGATTTTGTTATGTCCAGGTGCCTGTTGTAAAGCAAATCTCTGCAGGTGCTGTCCACAGCTCAGAGCAAGATGGCTGCCCTAAAATGATATAAAGGAAATATAATAAAAACAAATGCAAACAGAAAATAAAAACAGATTAAAAAAAACAACATATGTTTCAGTATATATTTTTAATATATATTTAGAAGTTCCCTATAACCTACAATCCATTGACCGATATGTATAGGAACCAATGTTATATACCAGTGTGCATCTCATTGCATGATATAATATCACAGTGATGTAGAGTGTAAAAGATTTATAGGCGGAAGTTATAATATCTTTTACATAATCATAAACTAAAACTAGGATATTGACCTTCAAGGGGCTTTATGAATGGCTTTGCTGGTGACATGCTTTATTTATATGGTGCTTATAATCCTACTACGTCCATAGCACCATATCACATGTTTCAAAAATATTGACGGCCAATACACTAATTCATTTTAGTGTATTCGCTGTTATTTTGAGTGTAAACCTGAGCGTAAGATGCATTCAGATTAAAATTTCAATAAAAATGTCCAAGGGCTTGTCCACACATAACGGAATTGCTGCGTGTTTTCCATCCGGAATTGCGGACGGAAAATACACAGCAGAATACAGTAGCAGCAAAGTGGGTACGATTTAACAAATCTCATCCACACGCTGCGTAAAAATTCTGAACAGAATTTGTCATGCGGTGCATATTTTTCGTCTTGCAGCATGTCAATTCCTACTGCGGAAAGTGGACTGAATTGCTGCGTTTTTCAGAGGAGATGTCACCATCTCCCATCAATGAGAAAAATGCAGAAAAATATGCACCATTTTCTGCAGTAAAAACTGCAGGAAATGGTGCGATTTTTTTCCGCAGCAGAAAGTGGACTGAATTTTTGCGTTTTTCAGAGGAGATGTCACCTAACATTGAGACAAATGCTGCAAAATCCGCACCATTTTCTGCAATAAAAAACAAAGGAAATAGTGCGGTTTTTCCGCAGCAGAATTTCTGCTACTTTCTGCTGAATTGCTGCAGAAAATTCCCTTACATGTGGACAAGCCGTAAATCCTTATTATATTAGGCTACATATATTCTTTTGTGCAGTTCTTTGTAAATGTTAAGATATACCAGACCTCATCATTCTACTTGTGAATGACAGCAAGAATGATTCTGCATGTGACCCCCTCACCCTACTTTATATCACTTTATATCCTCCTGTTACTTTTGGCTTCTCCCAAGTCACCTATTTTCCCCAACAGGTGTCCCACCTCAGGAATCAGACTCCAGCCCAGATGTAAACTTATCCCCTTACCTCTTTCCCACCTGAACCTGAAAGCCCCAACCCCCTTTAATACTGCTTGAGAAAGTGGCACACTCATTTTGGATGCATATATTTTTTACCATCCAATATCTTCTCTTTTTCACAGAATGTGATATTTGTTTGCACGACAGATGCATGAAAGTACATGTCCAGAAGACCTGACTGATGTCAGCGAAACGTACGTTTGGACGTCCCATCCCGCAGTACAGCAGGAATAGTTCAATAGTAGGAACAGACTAGGTCCAGTGTCACATCTAGATTCTGAAGATCCAAGAGCGGGGATTAATCAATGCACCCGGCAGACAACCAGAGCAGCTCCGCTATAGTTAGCGGAGAGCACTGGTGCTCCACGCGTCATTGCGGGAAAGAAGCTGCTGTTCACAATCCAGCTTAGGCTATTACCCACAGCGGTGAACACCGAGTCGACACGCTGTTCCCGCACTCAGCAGGAGAGAGGTGCACACAAATATCACTGACCTCCAAATAAGATTATAAGGGAACAGAGCCCCACAGTCCCGCACAATTCTTCTTACCAGCGGTGACTGTGATAAACTGCAGAACATTGCTGGTAACCTCTTGCACGCGACCGAGTTCGAGCTGTGAAAAACGGTCCGCGTGTCGGCCTGATTTCCCGGCTCGACCGTGGTGAACGGGACTCCTGGCATCATAGACACGGCCCGAACTTGGTCGTGTGCAAGAGGTGTTAGTTGAATGTTTAGTAGCTTTTGCAACATTGTGGTTCATAAGGTATTCTGACTTCAGTGTTTGCGAGTTGTGGTATAAAATATTGCATCCGCACTATAACAGCATCAATCCAAGTACAAGCACAAATAAAACGGACAACCAAACCTTTATTTAATAACTGCAACATATTGCTCTAAACACACTGGATCACGACTGTCCAACAGCCCCATGTAATTGGACTGGATAATAGTTACAATTTTGCCAAACAGGCTATATAATTAATGGGTGTCTTGCATGTGGGGTGGTTGTACATAGGGGAACACTCATCCAACATTGTCCCAATAGGCATTACATGCCAGCTCTTGCCAAAACATTTACAATTTCAAGAAATATTTTTAGATATACCTAATAAAAGTCATATTTTATGAACTAACTCCACTCTCTATTTCACACTTTCCTTTTCCTATACGTTTATGTTACTTTAGTTGGTGGTGTTCACCAGGGTGGGCTTTGGGGGTCCCCATAGAGGAGGTATCGATCTCTAAGTTACATGAAAAGCTTTCAAGCTATTCTATAGGGAAAAAAAGTTACTCAACCTTTCATACCACAGGAACATTTTAAAATGTTCTCTGCTGTTTCTTATGTTATACTCTTATTAAAGTAAAACATTCTAATGAAGCTTCCATTCTTTAGGTTACTAAAGTATTTTAATTGAAGAACGCACTCTTACTTGGCACAGTCTACACCATGAGTAGAATATTGTTGTTAGTAGGGTTGAGCAGTATACCAGTATTTTAGTAATATCACTAATAGTATATACACAGCAACACTGATTCCATATACTTTAAGTTGCTCCACTCTTGCAGGGATGAATTGTTAACTACTTCAGCCCAACAGACTCCCCGCTATGCAAGAGACTTCCATGATTTGCATGCAAGCAAGCTGACATAGTAGGCAAGTGTGGTATGGCGCCAGAAGACCCAGCCATGGTTGCAACTGTTGCTGGATAGCACTGCTCAAGGTCGGATTATAGAGAAGACATAAGAGACACATGCCCCAGGGCCTCCACCACTTGGGGTCTTTAGGGGGTCTCCACCATCCCCACTTCTTGCATCTGAATTGTTTTTGTGCTTTCTAAAATTATAAAATGACACTAAATCCTTCAAGAGGCAGTCACATAACTGAGAGTATATTGGATCCAATACACAGGCGCTACACCTAGGGGGCAGGGTTCCTGATGATATTTATCAACATTTAAGTCCTAAAGTGTCACAGAAAGACATACTGGGACATTTTGTACCAAGACAGCTGAGCTATGTTAGGGAAAGAAAGTGGCATCCTGTGCGGAGAGTCGGGTATATCTCAGTAAGATATAATGTTATAGTGATTAACAGCATCTAGTGACACATAGTCTAGTGAGAAAACACCAAGGTCACTTCATTCAAAGTCTAGTGTAAATGCAATGCTTACACTAGACTTTGGACTGGATGACCGCAGCATTTACACTACATTGTGGACAGACCACAGCTTTACACCAGACTGTGTGTTACTGCCTATTAGTCACTATAACTTGTAATATTTTGCTGTCAATATCCCTGCCTCTCCGCACACCATGGTTTTTCCTTTTATAGGTTTTAGCTGTCATGGACCGTGGTACTAAATGTCCCAGCATTTTCTGTGACTCATCGGTAGTGCTAAATTACAGGACCAATAACCACTTGTTAGCGCGGGGGGGGGGGGGGGTGCCTAGAGCATACTTGTACAAGCTTTGCGTGCTGTTACACATTAAAAAAAACAAACGGAGGATTTATCAACCCTCGTACGACAGTTTTCTGGCATAAAACATTGAAAAAGGGCCCAAATGTTGCAATTTTGGCCTTTTGACGCCCTCCTCACCAAAAAAGGGTGTGGCTTCACAAAAGGGGGCTAAGAAAACTGGCGTAAATTATAGTGGAAATCTACGCCAGCTCCCAGCTGGCATAGATTTAACTCTGTAGGGCGTAGCAAGGTAAAGGGCCGTTCCGGGTCTCATTCTTTGCTTTCCCAGATCGGACTACTCCCCATCAGATTACCCCCTCAACGGACAACTAAATAGAAATAAATAAAAAAAATTATGCGCCATCTGTTGCATCTTACTCCAGTGGAGCAGATTGCTAAGACTGGCATATGAAACGGAAGTCTTAGTGAATCTGCCCCAAAACCTTTAATAAACGTAATATGGAAAGGATATACTGTATGTTGTGTTTACTATGACTTTTATTTATTTTTGACTTTTACATCTTATAGTTAGATGTAAATATTAATGTAGTATAACCTTTCAAGTGATTATGCTGTGTTTTAGAGTTAAATATATATTGATGTCCAAAAAAGATCTACTACAAAGGCAAAGCCTTTATTTCCATATACTGAGTTTTATTATTCAAGGATAAAGAAAGTATTTACACTACAAAGGCATTTTCATCCAATATATCCATTAAAAAGCTTAGGACTACTTAACACAGTAATGTTGTTTTCATTTTTAGTGCTTGAAAAAAAAAAAAAAAAGGATATTGGGAAATGTATTCCACATGGCTCAAGATTATTTCACAATTATTTGTTTTTCCCTTTGGCTTACATTTTATAAGCGAATGTCTCTCTACTTGACTTCATTAGGTGTTCATTTCCTATACCAATGTTAATATAGTATTCCTAACTATGTATCTCCATATTAAAAAGTGAAAGGACTGCACTAATGTATCTTAACTTTATCATGACTGGTATGGCTTTTGATTAAGTAAATTCCATCATTTAATGCTTAAATAACAAAAAATTGCACTGAGTTTTGCAATGATTACTTTTAATACAATTCAGCTCCTAGCTTGGAGAAGGTCCCTATGTGTCACCTCCTCACTGGTCTTAATGCACCATCATGGCCGGCCTTAGCTACGTGCGACCACTGCGGTCGCACAGGGCGCCGGCCACTATGCTGTAAGGGAGGGGCCAGCGAGTAAATATGCCCCACGCCACAGCTACTGCTCAGGGCGCCAGCTGGTCAGGTGCCACTTATTGACCTCAACACTGGCTGCCCGGGCCGTGGCTACCACTCACCCGCTCATTCTCCTCGTCTTGCGTCCTGAATGATTATCAGGCATGATGACATTATTCAGGACGCAAGGCAGGGAGGAGACTATCTTCCCATGCGTTTCTCTGGTGGTTTGAAATGCAATTTCCCCAGGGCTCAGCTCCAACAGCATCAGCGAGCACAGTGCACTGTTTGTGAGAAGCCCAGCAGGTCAGTCAGACAGTAGGCTTTGGCTGTATGGGGGCACTTATGGGGGTCTTAAAAGGGCAATAATGGCAAAAAAACAGAGGATTCAGTGCCACCTTGGTGTCCATTTGACACTTATTTTCCCTTTTGTGTCCTATTGTTATGCCCCTTCGATGCCCATTTGCCATTAATTGCCCCTTTATTGTTCTTCTGTGACAAAGGGTGCTAAAGTGGCAGTAAATGGCAAATAGGCATCAAGGGGGCACTGAACAGAAGGACACTAAAGGGGCAATAACTGGCAAATGGGCACCAAAGTGGCACTGAACGACACTGTTAATAAATTGCAAATGGGCACATAATTCAGTTTCTCCATAGTGCACTTTTATCATTTGTTGCCTTTTTAGACCCTGTACACATTATGTTAAAGGGGTTAAAAATAAATTCTGTTGAAGGAGTAGAGGAGAAGTTAAAATAAAAAAAACCCTTATACTTACATCTCTTCCCAGACGTTCCTGCGCTGGGGGCTCCCGTCACCTCTGTTCTCTGTTTGTATACAGAGCGGCTGCAGCGTTGACATCGGCTACAGTGGTAATGTACAGTCGACAAGATGTCACCACTGCAGCTGTTCTGTGTACAAACAGAGAACAGAGGTGACGGCAGCCTCAAACGCAGGAATGTCTGGGAAGAGAGGTAAGTATGGGCTGCTTTTTATTTTAACCCTTTCGGGACTGAGACATTTTTTGCTTTTTCATTTTCGTTTCTCACTACCCGCCTTCCTAGAGCCATAACGTTTTTATTTTTCCAGCCAGAGAGTGGTGTGATGGCTTATTTTTTGCTGGATGAGTTGTAGTTTCTATTAACACCATTTAAAGTACCATATAATGTACTGGAAAATGAAACAAATTCTTTCTTGGGGTGAAATTGGAAAAAACTGTGATTCCTCCATTGTTTTTTTGGTTTCATTTTTACAGCTTTCATCTTGTGGTAAAAATGACAATTTAACTTTATTCTGCAGCTCAGTACGATTACGGTGATATCAAATTTATACAGTCAAAATTTTTTTGTTTCACCACATTCATTGATTTATCGGTGTGAGGACTTCTTTTTTGCGGGACATGCTGTAGCTTTTATTGGTACAATATTTTGGTACATAGAACTTTTTGATCACTTTTCATTATTTTTTTTTAGAGCTAATGTGACCAAATCATAGCAATTTTGTCGATTTACTGTTATTTTTTGTTTTACGCCATTCACCGTGCGAGTTAAATAAGTGATAAAAAGTAACAACATTGCCCACGTGGACAGCAGTTTTAATATTTTTTTCTGTTATACAAAAGATAGCCTTTGAGAAAACTGAGTAAAGGTAATTTCACATTACATCTTGCCCATCCGTTTAACGTATGCACCGGGAAAGCTCTCAGAACGTATGGTAAACAGTCCCATACACCAGATGGAGGGTAAAAAAGCCTCAGTTTGGGTGGGACTGTGCTATTTTATGCAGTGGCGTACAGTAAAAAAAAGAAATACTGCATGTTTTTTAACCATGTAACGTATGTGCTAGGAAATTTTCCGCCGCATATGATAAATGGACAAGCAAGACGTAATGTGAAAACAGCCTTAACAAAACTTACAGTACAAACAAAAGCACCAAGCACCAAATGCCCACAATACATAACAATGGTAAATGGAGTGGGGGGGGGGGGGACCAAAGGGCAATTCCGCACAGGACACCCTGTAGCCTAAGGCCGGCCCTGTGCACCATCCATGCAGCTGCTGCACACTACCTCTATTCTACTCATCTAGCTTGAAAGTTCAAAAGCATCAGTTCAACCTGTCCGTATATCTGGATTGAGGAGAAGAGGAAGGACAGTATTTAATTCCCCATATTAGGTGATAAGGAAACATAAGAAGCTCCAGTGTACCTCAGAAGCTTTGGAGGAGGAAAAAGGAATCCCTGGATAGACTAGTCATATAATTAATTAAGGCAATCCTGTGTCTCTACCAAAGTGCTTGAATTGTGGTGGAGGACCACATAGTAGAAGCACGGTGATGCCATCCTGCTTGTAGTGGTCATGCAGTTGTGGCATGCTGTAAGGCAGGGCAAATAGTAGTTGGTACACAATAAAGAAAAGTCTATATGAAAAGGCCTGCACCAGTGTTTCCAGAACAGTGAGGCAGGCTTTCCAGGTGAGGCCCTCCCAGTTGAAGATGAAGCACATCTGGGGAGGCAGTTTTGACAGGAACGATCATATACTGATCCCTCCTGATTCACAGGGATTCGCTGCAATCTCTGATGGTGATCGTTGCCGGAGGAGGACAGTGAGCAGAGAAGCAATGCTGCTAGCTGTTCCACTATTTGCTGGCAACAGGGAAAAAATGGCTGACATTGGGCACGAGTGTAGCTAGCACCATATTTGAGGCTCTGGGGCTGGCACTATTGCTGAAATTGGTAGATGTGGGTGAAATAATATTTGAGCACTATGGTTGGCATAATTATGCAATGTGGCTAGCACTACATTTGGGAACTGGCTGACTGGGTTCTATGGTTGGTATTATGCAGACTGTTCACATTCATGGTCAGAACAGGGCAAGCAGGAAACAACAGAACGAACCCCCAGTCAGTTTAGGAAACTTCTGAATCTCAATTACTATTGACTGCTGAGTAACTACAAAAGGTGATTCAGTATTCTTTATTCAAAATATAGGTCTGAACAGACTTCTTTTGTAATACTAAATTTATCTGTTGTGACAGAGGAAATTTATGGCCATTCACAGCTTCCCATGGTTATCGAGGCTGTTTGACCGGAGTTTCAGAAGCCAGACCTACAGCAATTAAAGGGGTTGTCTTGATGAAGCAAACTTTTTAAAGGGTTATTTATATGACAGACATGTATGTCATATATATATAGGATGTAAATGTCTGATAGATGAGGTTCCCATCTCTGGGAATACTACTTCTTGAGAGAACAAGGGTTCTATAAACCCTGCTATGCAATAGAAGGAGGCGGTTGGGGCATCGTAAAGAAGCATTATAGTCTATTGGACTTATTGAAACAACCATAAATGTCTGTCAATAGAAGACCTTAGTTGGAATAAATGCAAGGATGCTTGTAAGTGCATCAAGTCTTTAAGTAATAAAATCCTAAAGTGCAGTAAGGTTGGCTTCACACACAGCGTTTTGATTTGGTGGCGTTTTTACACCGCATTTATTGGTGTGTGTTTTATTTTTTTTAAATGCTGTGGCCATATGTCACTTTAAAGTCTATAGTGAAATATGAAATGGCCTGCACACCGCAATTTGGTTTTTGCAGCGTATTTGGGGTCAGTGGCATTTTTTTTTTCAAAATTCAGCATGCTCTAGGTATGGCATGTTTTCTTGCATTTTTTTCCATAGGCTTCTCTATAGGACTTAAAAAACGCCAGGAAATGTACATGTATAAAATGACATTAAATGAAAAAGCCACCAGAAACGCATAGAAAGAAATGCCATTAATAACAGGCTTTTTTTTTTTTTTTTTTTTTTTTTTTTAAACCCTGAAATAAAGTATGTGTGGAGAAAGCCAAAGCTGGAGAAATGTTTTAATTCATCGTTAAGACCAACTTTTCTCTAGTATCACGTACAATGCATAGAGTGTCACTTTATCATTTAACTTACATTTAATTTGGCATTTAACATCCAATTTACTTTGCCAAAACTTCTTGGCACCTGAACCCTGTGTTCCACAAAGAGTAAAAATACTGAAAATGCTGTTCAAGGGTGAGATCCTTCTGTTTGCATGACTCGAATTAAAGGTGTTTATTGAGAACATATTGCGTGCCTTACAAAGGAGGAACTGCTGGATCGGGGGAGGAATAAACATGTTGTAAGATGTGCCAAGTGTGTAAGCAGGGGACAACCTTTTTCAGCTAAAAATGGAATCTACTTCTCCACGCAGCAAGTAGAAAAACTTGGCAAGACTCAATGCTCAGTGAATTATTAATAGTGTCTAATAAATGTTATCAGTGCTGTTACTGTTTATTAAGATTTGTATATTTAGCAGATATTAATAGAGGCCAGTTATGAGATGAATATATTCTCTCAGTGGATCTGATGCTGTTATTTGACTTTAGGTACATGTCACAGATATTGGTGGTCTTAAAAATTATTGATAAATGGGTCATCCTTGTCAGCAGAGATTTGGGATGACTGAACTGAGCAGACAGAGTCTAGACAACCCCTCTAAAGGAATAATGGAGGGGTACAGTCAAAAACTTAGAGCGGATCTATGTAAGGGTAGGATATTATAGCTACAGATCCATACTCCTAGTAGCCAAAACTTTTTTTTGTGCTGTTTTGCTAATTGTATCGCTGAAAGAATACAGCAGACTCATAGTTATGAGTCTGCTGTATTCATGAGGGTAGCACTCCCTCCTCCTCCCCCCACCTCCCCATCTCTACTCCCCACCGTAGTCACCGCAAAGAGGGGCTGGAAGAGGTAAGGAATACAATAAACTTATAACAATGAGTCCGCCGTACTCTTTCAGTGATCCTATTAGCCAAACGGCACAAAAGTTGTGCCTCTTTGGCTACTAGGAGTACGGATCTGGAGCTGTCATATGCTGCCCCTACATAGGTCAGCATACAAAGCTGATTGTTTCGCTATATTTCTGCTATAAACAACACTTCACTATTTATTAACTTTAGAAACACAAATTTTTCTTTTTTTTGCAAAACAGTTTATTCAATTTTCTTTCTTTAGAGAAAAGTCTTGGGGCCAAAATTGACCTCCATTTACAGAAGCATTGTTCCTTTCTGTAGGGAAGAAACACTATGGTGACTTACTGCTGTCTATCTCTATTATGTGGAGCAAACCTTTGGTTGCTGCTCAAGTAAAAGCAGTTATGCTGCTGTTTACATTGGCCCCTTAGCAACATCCACTGCGCATGCTTGATGGATGTGCGCTTGCCCAATATGTACGCAGCATGTACCGGATATTTTATATAGCTGACCCCTGCCTGCAATGGCCGTTTAACCCCTCAGATGTCGCATTCATTAGCGACTACAGCATTGAAGCGGTTAAATAGGGTAGGGTGCCGATAGGTTTCCATGACAGCCAGAGATCTATTGAAGGCCTTCAGGTCTGTCATCAGTTCTATATAATTAAGCCTTGCCAGAGGCAGGACTTAATAGCAGAGCACAGATAAACCACATGGTAAAGTCCCCCAGGGGGACTAAAAAGTAAAGTGAAAAAAATGTAATACAATTTTTTTTTTTTTAAATAGAAAAAAAGAACTAAAATTAAGAAAAAAAGGATTTTCCTATTTTTTGCATTGGAACCACGAATACTAAAGCAGAGTTGCATTTTTTTTTTAATTCGACCCCCCAAATAATAGGCCCCCATATACAATAGATTAGTGTCAACCAAACCAACTGATTTAGTCAGGAACTGCCGACCATCTATTGTGTATGGTTCCTCCCGATTCTTCCCTGATAGATGATGTTGAGGCAAAGAAGGATCAGGCATGTTGAATTTCAATACCCTATCCTTTTGATTTGAGGGGAGATAAACCGCTCTCCACAATGAAAATACATGCACGCTTGGCCGAACCAAACGTACATCTGTATGTGGAGTTAGTTAGAAATACCTACTGGCTGTACGAGCATTTGGCCCGATAGCTATTGAAAGTGTATAGCTACATTAAAGGTAAAATAGTCACAATAAGTCCATAATTAAAGCCATCTTTAATTTGGCAAATGTTGAGCATGTTGATTCAGATAGCCAAGGGCCTTCCAAACCCAGTGGACCCTGGCAACTTCACAGGATTCCATGGTGATAATAACAGCTCTTCTCTTATCTAAATAATAAAAGGTAAAATGTGCAAAGTTTGTTTTCATGGCATTAATAAAAATGTTCATCTTTAAGCAATATTAAAAATAATATCCTTTTGGTGTAATATAACTGATATCATAGACGTATACAGGTTCTTACATTTAGGATTAGTGTTCTAAGCTATGAATTAGAATTCCAAACTAAACACCTCTTGCTTATCTTGTGTTCCCTGACTGCGAGACACTACATTCTCCATGTGACATTTTATTGATTGCTAATCAAAGGTGTCCTTGACAACAGCAATTTGTAATCACGGTGCTTTGCAGATAACGTCAGAGATTCTGTATAGAGAGAGACCCTTTAGTGTCTTTTGCTAAGAAGCAATACCATGAATCATCATTGTACCAAATTCAAATCCATTTGGTCTCTTAAAATAAGTAATTTTTGGTGAAATTACAACCACCAGTTACCAAGTTGTGATGTATGTCAAGGTAAAATTACTTCAAATTTTTCTAATTGAAATGCTTAGCTACTAAACCTTTAAACACAGGGCAACCACACAAGCCACACCTGACAGACAATACATATGAGAACAAAGTTTTTTATTTTTTTTTCTAGTTTATTGATTGTCGTAAATTGAAAAGATACTAAACTCTGTTACCAAATATACATGCAATTAAAGTCATACAAATGCAAATCTAATAAAAAAAAAACAAAAAAAAACAGAGCTCTCAACAAAGAAAATAGGATTTCGCTTTTGAATGTGTTCAATATTCTAAAGATGAAGCTGCAGCTCTGAAAGATAGCCATTTACTAGGCTTTTGTCATTAACCTTCCCCACAAAAATAACAGGACAATTCAGGCTATGTAACAATGAATCTGGAGAAAGTTGTACAGATTGTTTCCTGCTTAGAATTATGTTATGGCATAGAAAGTAAAAAGAGTAAAGTACCCTAAATAATTTCACTTGTTATAAAAAGCATTAGATAAGAAGATCAGCATGTCTACTTCCTGTACAGAACCAATGGAAACCATAGAGTACATAGCACCTATATAATAGATTGGAAAGCCTATGGGAATTAAAGAGGCTCTGTCACCACATTATAAGTGCCCTATCTCCTACATAATGTGATCGACACTGTAATGTAGATCACAGCAGTGGTTTTTATTTTGAAAAACGATAATTTACATGTCCTGTACATTGTATAATTATAAGTAATAAAAAGATCCTTCAAACTTAAATGGTAAATTACAAAGTACAATTAAAGACACAGACATCTGCATAGATATATATTTATCTCTAAACATGTATAAGAAGGTAACAGATAATATCCACTGTAGAAACATTACCGAACAGAGTCCGAATAAAATTTCTCAAAGAAATTAACATTTTTTTTAGCTGCTGAAAATGGTAAAAATAAGTATTATTGGTCATTAAAAATGATGGGACTATTGTCAACAAAAGGGTTAAATATCAATGTTTTTAACAGGGTACCAAGAGAAGCCCTAAATGCACCATAGCTCTGAAATTCTATGTGGGCATTAGGATATTTCATTCTGCCCATGTGGGACTGGACAAAGCACTCTCTACAAAGCTCCAACGTCCCTAGTGACATCTACCCAAAAATGTCTGTATCCTTGTAAGTACTCTAAACGAGCACCTACTGAAATAGAACAAATGCTTACTCAGCAGGCCATGTTTGGCTACTAATGCCCACAGTAATGATTTGTTAGGGACCTCTTCTAACTCCCTAATATGGTCAGACTGCGGCAAAGTTGACCATATTGGTTTACCATGGTGCTTTGCATAGTCTACAACCAGCCAATAGAAACATTCGTGATGTATAGTCCACACTAGATTTCTTCTAGAAAGATTGCAACCACTACTCAATACTGGAGAGGGGGTTATTTTGTAATATAGTTTTCTAGTTTAGTTTAAAACTGTGGATCACTATCTATCTATCTATCTATCTATCTATCTATCTATCTATCTATCTATCTATCTATCTATCTATCTATCTATCTATCTATCTATCTATCTATCTATCTATCTATCTATCTATCTATATCTATCTATCTATCCTGGCACTACAGCATACAGTATTTTAGAACAGAGCTTGTTGCGCCATAATTTCGCTTTAAGGAGGGACATTAAAAAATATGTACCCGTGATTGTAAGCCTTTGAAATAGAACAGTTTCTTTTTTAATAATATCTAATGGAAGCTAACAGCTGAACCATTCACAGTCTATTAGATTGTAACTTGCTATATTTGTCAAAGTAATGTTTCACTCAAGGATAAATTCCAACACTGAGAACAAAACAATTGCCATAAGGGTCCATTCTATAAAACCCTCATATATTTGCTGTTCCTTTCAATAAAAGATGACTTAACACTCTTTCCTTACTTTCCATGCCGTTATTTGTAATTATTCTACCACTAATATTTGCTGCATTATTAATGGGGCCGCTAGGAATAATATACAAGCGACTGTAATTTGGTAGCTGAGGGGCATATGCTTTTCATAAACGATGTAATTAGAAATGTTTCCAATCTGCAAATGAACCATTACCCTTACAGAATGATTAAATGGCAGTAAAGGTAATTTTTCATCACAGTCTATTTGTTCTATCTAGAAAAGACATTATTAGTCCTTCAGTTCAGCACGGTGGCTCACTGGTTAGCACTATTGCCTTGCAGCACTGGGGTCCTGGGTTCAAATCCAACCAAGCACAACATCTGCATGGAGTTTGTATGTTCTCCCCATGTTTGCGTGGTTTTCCTCCGGGTACTCCGGTTTCCTCCCACACCCCAAAAACATACCCATAGGGAATTTAGATTGTGAGCCCCAATGGGGACAGTAAAAAAGTGGACCTCTGTACAGCGCTGCGTAATATGTTGGCGCTATATAAGTAACTGAAATAAATAAATACAAGTATTTTAAAGCCCTATAATTAAATACACAACTTGAACCATTTTAAAATACAGCATTGCATCACAATAATATAACATTATTATGTAACCAAGATGTACTATAATAACCTATTCTTTAGTTTTATAGGGTGTTTTTTCTAGACTATGATATTGATGGTTGATCCGCTGATTAATTATGGCCGCGATGCTCCAGTCAATGGTTAGCAGGGCTAGGGACTTGGAATTCTTAGCTTAGTATTTGTATGCCTTCCTTATGGATGCTCTGATTACATACTCTATAATTCTAGGATGATTTTAAAATACACTATGTTAACAAAAGTATTGGGATACCTACCCCACTTATGACATCCCATTCTAAATCCATAGGTATTAAAGGGGTTTTCCAGTCCTAAGAAATTGATGCCCTTTCCTCAGTATAGGCCATTATTAACTGATTGGTGGGGGACCGACTCCCGGCACCCCTGCCAATCAGCTGTTTTGTGTTTTGAAGGGGCCCCCTCTCTCATAGCGCTGTTTCCCATTCATTCCTTACCTACTGATACTGTGAACTGCTGACACACTTGTAGCGGCGGTTCACAGTATTACTGCCTTCTCCTATACAAGTGTGTCGGCAAGTCACAGTATGTGCAGTTAGAAATTAAGGGAAAGCAGCGCTCGTATGAGTGCCCCGGCCCCTTCAAAACAGCTGATTGTCGGTGGTGCCAGGAGTCGGACCCCCACCTATCCGGAATTTATGGCCTATCCTGAGGATAGGCTATCAATTTCTTAGGACTGGAAAACAGCTTTAATATGGAGTTAATCCCCCCTTTGCAGCTAACACAGCTTCGGATCTTCTGTGAAGGCTTTCAACAAGATTTTGGAATGTGTCTGTAGGATTTTTTTCCCATTCATCTAGAAGAGCATTTGTGAGGTCAGACACTGATGTTGGACGAGAGTGTCTGGCTCGCAAATCTCCATTCTCATTCATCTTAAAGGTGCTCGATTGGGTTGAGGTCAGGGCTCTGTGCGGGCCAGTCAAGTTCTACCACACCAAATTCACCCAACCATGACTTTATGGACCTTGATTTGTGCCCTGGGGCACAGTCATGCTGGAACAGAAAAGGGTCTTCTCCAAACTATTCCCACAAAGTTGGAATCATACAATCCTCCAAAATGTCTTGGTATGCCAAAGCATTAAGATTTTTTTCTTTACTGGAACTAAGGATTTTAGGCCAACCCCTTAAAAAACAACCCCTCAGCATTATCCCTCCTCCCCAAACATTACAATCAGCACAATGCAGTCAGGCAGGTAAGGTTTTCCTGGCATTCACCAAACCCAGACTCGTCCATCAGCCTGCCAGATAGAGAAGCGTGATTCGTCACTCCACAGATGTTTTCACTACTCCAGAGTCCAGTGGCGGCGTGCTTTCCACCACTCCATCCAACGCTTGTCATTGTGCTTGATTATGTAAGGCGTGCATGCAGCTGCTCGGCCATGAAAACCCATGCCATGAAGCTGCCGCCGCACAGTTTTTGTGCGGATGTTAATACCAGAGGATGTTTGAAGCTCTGCAGTTGAATCAGCAGAGCATTGGCGACATTTATGCACTATGCACCTCAACACTTGGCGGCCCCCGCTCTGTACCTTTACGTGGTATGCCACTTCGTGGCTGAGTTGCTGTGGTTCCTAAATGCTTCCACTTTGCAAGAATACCACTCACAGTTGATAGTGGAATATCTAGGAGGAAAAAAAAAATAGAGAACTGACTTGTTACAACGGTGGAATCCTATTACAGTTCCATGCTTGCATTCAGTGAGCTCTGTAGAGTCACCCATTTCTTCACAAATGTTAATAAAGGCGACTGCATGACTAGGTGCTGGATTTTATACACCTGTGGCAATCAGACTGAATGAAACACCTGCATTTAATGATTAAGAGGTGTGTCCCAATACTTTTGTCCATATAGTGTATCTTGCAAACTGTGGGATCTACATTGAAAAAACGGGGGTCCTCTAAACTACGTTGTGTCAAGCAAAATGGCCAATGCCAGACATGAGAGGGAGAAGAAGGGGAAAGGGCAGACCTTAATGGAGAGCAGAGCATAGACCTCAGTGTAGAGACAAGAGGATCTTGATGTTAGGCCACCAGGCTACACAATTGCTTTAACACAGAAGTGAGATACACTATGTCATCATAGGTTTATGTCTCATTGTACCTGTCTCCTTTTTCTAGTGAAAAGCTCATTAGTAAATCACATTGGGATTAATTTATACTTAACAAAGAGCAGGGCAGAGGGAAGGAGCAGCACGATCATGTATGAAGAAGGTAAGTAACGCTCTATTGCCTTTGATGTCTATTATGGGGGTACTAAAGCATTAAAAAAAAGGGCATGCAGAAAATTTGCAACAGTGTCCTCCATGCAGCACATACCTTTCCCAGTTCCCTAATAGATCACTTAAATCAAGTTTTACAAAAAGTCCAACCCACACTGGAAACGTTTAACCACTTCTGCAGTATATTCTCTGCCAGCGTTCAGTGAATTTAAAACCAGCATGTGGAGCTGCTTCTTCTCATCACAATATCTCTGCTTTTTCATTGTGAAGTAGACAGTTATGGGTAGACTATGCAAGTGACTATGAGATGGGTAGCGAGCACCCCAGGACTGACACCTTTGATGAATTGCAGCATTCATCATTTCTAATAGTGAATAGGGAGGCAAACTGATATAAGAGAAGCACAAGGTAACACGTTTTGATCCGACTCAATGGGATAATTTAAACTATATATATATATATATATATGTTCATGTTACTGTAAGGATGAGTCAACTCCTTGACTTGAATGAATAGAAAAAAAACATAGGAAGAGTAACAGCATCAGGACTTCAGGATTGATGAAAAATGTTGGTTTAATCACCAAAAAGTTAGCGATGTTTCGGTCCACATCTGAACCTTCCTCAAGCTTGAGAAAGGTTCAGATGTGAACCGAAACGTTGCATAATTATTGGTGATTAAACCAACATTTATATATATATATATATATATATATATATATATACACATACACACTGTATATATGTACATATCTCAATCATAAAATATCTCTAACAGCTTATAGAGTTTTTCGGTGGTTTCCTATTATATTTAATGGTCTATGATACGGAAGCTTTAAAAAGAGCACCTTAATGTGAGAATATTTTCTACTTGCTGTATTGTGTTAATACTCAGTGGTGAATGAGATAATTGCTGTTGAAATCCTTCCCAGATTTCCATGCAATATTTTTGTTCACTTTTCAATTGAAATGCTGTCTGTACATTTGTTAAAGGATTTGTAAAATAGCATGAGACTTGATAAACGTTTAACACGAAAGAGAACAGTTCCTTTCCAGTTTTGAAGTTGGAAGACTTTGATAAATAACCCTCTTTGTCTCCTTTGTGTTCATAAAATGAGTGGCATCTTCTTGGCAGAGTCCTGTCTTCTGGGACAAACAGCTTCTAATCTTGCCAAATGACATTGATGAATCCCTTTGTATCACAAGCCAGTTCTATTGGGTAAGAAGTCTCTTTTTATACAAACACAAAAAAAATGATGTTGCATTTGAATTAAATGTGATTGTGTAAAATAATGTCTTAATTGTGTCAATAGGCAAACACTAACAGAAAGCTGAGGAAATATCATTCTTTACTATTATTATTAACAGTAAATGCAGATCATCTTAATGATTTGTAATGTTTGGCAATTTTACTATAAAATTTAAAATGTATTTTTTGGAGCAGATGCTGAATTTCAGAATAAATATATAAACCACATTAATTTCCTCCAGGGTTTCTTGTCATCTTGCCTACTAAAAACAATGAAACTCCGGATAAGAACCATTTACAGAAATAGCATCTGAAATGGTTAACAGTGGTATTATGCTATGATTTGTAGTAGTATTTGCCATGATGTAAAAATATGGTTACAAAATACTTTAGCTAGAAGGACTAAGGTTGGGTTCACATCTGCGTTTGCTATTCCGTTGTTCTGCTTGGTCATAGGAGCAAAACAAAGTGCCAGATCCAAAGCATTAAGGACACCAATGGCGCCAAAATGTAACCCATTGAGTGCGGAATCCATCTGTCGTTTTAACTGGAAAAAAAAACGCAGCATGCTGCACTATTTATTCCCCCATTTTTGACTGGATCTGCAATGAAGGCTCTTAATGGAGCCTCCAAATATAGATGAGAACTTGACCTGAGGGAGACCTCAAAAAGTTTAAAAGAAGAAAGATATTTGTGACATGATTTGCAAGACCTAAAAAAATAGAAAAGTTGTCTGAGACTAGGAAAAAACCTTTTTTACAGAAACTGCATAACTCTTTTCCAATAGGCTGTGTCTGGTATTGGACACTGGCCTGGGGTTGAGCTGCAATAACACACAAAGTCTATATATAGTTTATATATGAAGAGAAAGCGGTTTAGAGGGATGTATAATATACTCATATATCATACACTCACTAAATTAATAAATAGGAATCAAAACCGAAAAACTGCCTTAGGCTCTCTTCATGTTTGCATTGAAAGCGTCCGTCAGGGGTATTCTTGCCGTCAAAAACACTGGAACCCCCGACAGAATCCCAACAGCAGATGTTTGCTGGTAGTCAATAGAAGAATATGAAGTTCTCTACAAACAATGGGGGAGATTTAGCAAAACCAGCGCAGAGGAAAAGTTGAGTAGTTACCCTTAGCAACCAATAAGATTCCAGCTCATGTTTTTCAGAGGCATTTTTGAAAATGAAAGAAGTCTGATTGGTTGCTGATTGGTTAATATGGGCAACCACTCTAGTTTTTCCTAGCATTAGTTTTGATAAATCTGGCCAAATGTGTTTGTGGTGTCTTTTTTTGGTGTTTTTTTTTACCCCCTACAGCATATTTTAAAAATGCAACATGCTCTAGGTGTAGCATTTTTTTGTTTACAGCATTTGCCACTCATAGACCTCAAATTGATCAAAAAACGGCCTGTGTGACCCGTTTCACAGTCTCTGGAACATTTTTTTATGCATCTAAAAAAAAAACACGAACGGGGTGCAGTTCCCTGCACAGTAGGAGGCCAGGGCGCGGCTGTGCATGAAAGAACAGTGAAGGGGACACTGCAATATACCAGCACTGTCCCCTCTTCATTCTCAGGTTTGGTGTGGATCCTCCCACCAATCAGAAAATAATGGCATATCTTATGAAAATATCCACCATGTCTAGTGTTTGTCCGGGTTCCCATGTAGCGTAAACAGTGCGGAATTTGCGCAATGGAATTCTGTGCGGAAATTCCACAGCATTTGCAGTAGCAGCAAAATGGATAAGATGGAAAAAAACCTGCAGCGTAAACGTTAAGAAATTGACCTGCGTTGTGGAATTTAATTCCGCAGCATGTCCATTTATGCTGCGTTTTTGTTGATTTTCCATTGCAAGTTTTCCCCATTGAAATGGGGATGCAAAAACCGCAACAGAAAGCCCTGTATTGCAACTTTTGCGACGTATTCGCAGCGATTACGCAGCAAATATCCTAACTACGGAGAATAAAAAAATATCATACTTACCCAGTACGCCCTCCTCCTTCCTGCAGTCCGGCCTTCTGGAATGACGTTGCATCCCATGATACGTCATCCCAGGAGGCCGGCCTGGATGACGTCAGAGTCTGGCTTCCTGGGATGACTTTACATCCCATGTGACCGCAGCTGCAGCCAATCACAGGCTACAGCGATCACATGGGCTACAGCGTCATCCAGGGAGGACTGCGATGGAGGGATGCGTCGTAAGTATGAGCAGTTTTAACTGCTGCATTCCGCAGCAGAAATTCCGTCCAGGTCGGATACACATTGCATGGTTTTTAACGCAGCATATCCGTTACGTGTGAACCAGGTCTTAGGCTCAAAAGACTGCACCAAATACTGCATTAAAAACTGCATGTCTTGATACCTAAGGCCTCTTTCACACGTCAGTATTTTGGTGTTCCTGAAATGTTGAAGATGTGCAAATCTTTCTATTATAAGTTTTTTTATGTAGATTCCACTCCTAATTCTAGCTCCAAATACTGATGCAAAACACTGACCAAAGTACTGCGAAGCGAGAGTGGCCTAATAGTTGGTGAAATGGAGCTTTGCATTTAAATGTGAATAGTAAATGTTTTTAAGTAATAAATGTCATGTGCAATATTAGTAATATGTTAACTTTATGGTTAATATTACCTAGGTACCAAAAAAGCATTATTTAAAAAACAAGACATTTCTTAACAATCCCAAACTTTTCCATGTTACATTATTCTTGACCTGTTTATTTATTTATTTTTTTTTAGAAATTCTTCCTATTCAATTACTTTTATCATTTTATTACAATAACCGATGGCATATTAGTTATTTCACTTAACATGAACATCATAGAAATGTGGGAACTTGTGAAAGATCCTTTTTGAAAGACAACATCTGGCCATTTGGCACGTTCGCTGTGCAGTTGTGTGTCATTCCATCTTGGCACAGCCATATGTTCCATGTGAAACAGATCTGTTTTACATTCATGAATACTGTTTTATAGCCTCTCGACATATCATGTATGAGCACTGTAAATGTCAGTACACATATAACGTATGCGAATACTTGAAATCCGAATTATACCTTTCCATAGTAAAGTGGAAAAACAGGAGTTCTCCCAAATGCTTGGCCATGTGTCTGTTTCATTTAGCCAAGCTACCAAAAAGGAAATGGAAAATGTTCTACACGTAACTATTTGAGGGGATTTATCTCAAATGTGTCTTAAATAACAAAAAATAATTTTAGTGGAGGATTCAATAAGGCTCTTTTACACGGCAGTATTTGGTCAGTATTTTGCATCAGTATTTGGAAGCCAAAACTAGAAATGAGTCCAAAACATGAAAGAGGTGCAAATCTTTCCATTATACTTTCCTCTGTGTAGGTTCCACTCCTGGTTTTGGCTTCCAAATATGAATGTAAAATACTGACCAAAATACACCTGTGTGAAAGTGTCCTAATAAAAACATACAATGTGGTATACCCCAGGGGCCATTGTTTTTGGAAAACAAAGGTTTGATTAAAACACCACCATATCAGCAAATCAGGGGATAATGGGAGGCACTACAGTAATAGACTGATGGAATTCAAGAAGGTTCTATGATATCTACCACATCAATCTAATATACTGCGGTACCACACTTGTAAAGTTCATATTTGCAATGTCTTTTAAAAATAATTCCAGGCATACAGTTCTGATGAGCTTGCACATCTGAGCCTTTAATATGTGATACTGCCATGTGGACCACATAATTTCATTATCCACACTAAATAATTGTTGAATAGATGGGGTCCCACCTTTTGGCTGTTTTTCCCTAGTTACTGAAATTAAAGAGGTTGTCCAGGATTAGAAAATAAGGTTTTCTTTATTTCCAGAAATAGTGACACTCTTGTCCATGTGCTGACTCTGGTATAACAGCTCATCCTTATTACAGTGAATGGGCTGCGATGAAATATCAGATACACCTCTTGGACAAGAGCAGACAGCGTCGGACTGGCCCACCGAAGGTCTGGAGGATCCTCCGGGGGGGCCCAGGCAGCGAGCTGCTTTTATCCAGCAGCGGAGCAGAGAGCCATTGTCTCCCTGCCCCGCTGGTTACTTTTGTAGGCAGGGCCGTCGTTAGGGCTCCCTGCTGACTATAGCAGCCATAGCGGCTGCTACGTGGTCGGCGGCATGAGGAGGCTCAGGCCACCTGGCACATAAATGTTATGTGCCGGGCGGCACGGGCCCCCTCATGCCGGTGACTTCGCTAGCACTGGAGGGGGCCCCGGTGCTAGCGACTGCCAGATTCACTTGTATTTGAGTCCTCAGGACGCAGACACAAATTAATACTATAGGCTGCAGGCCATGTTAGGCCTGCAGCCTATAAGACGCTGGGACAGAGTTTTTGCACAGGCCTGCGTGATGACGTCATCACATCACGCTGGCCTACGCTGTGTGAGACAGTGGAGCGCTCCGTCCGGTGCAGGAACGGGGCTCGGTAAGTACAATTTTATTTTTTGGGGAGTTGTGTGGCTCTATATACAAAGAGTTGTGTGGCACTATCTACTTGGGGGTGGGCTGTGTGGTGCTATCTACTAGGGGGGGTTTGTGTGGCAATATCTACTAAGGGGGAGGGCTGTGCGACGCTATCTACTCAGGGGGCTACATAACGCTATCTACTGAGGGGCCTGTGTGACGCTATCTACTGAAGGGGCTGTGTGGCACAATCTACTTGGGGGGGCTGTTGTGGCGCTATCTAATAGGGGGGCTGTGTCGCACTATACAGGGGGAGGGCTGTGTGGCACTTTACAGGGGAGGGCTGTGTGGCACTATATAGGGGGAGGGCTGTGTGGCACAGCACAGGGGGAGGGCTGTGTGGCACAATACATGGGGAGGGCTGTGTGGCACTATCTACTAGCGTGGCAGTGTGTGGTACTCTACAAGAGGGGGGCTGTGTGTGGCACTATCTACAAGAGTGGTACTGTGTGGTAATATCTACAGCGGGCTGTGTGTGGCAGCATCTACAGGGAGCAGCGTATGGTAATGTCTACAGGGAGCAGTGTTTGGTAACATCTACAGGGAGCGGTGTGTGGTAATATCTACAGGGAGCACTGTGTGGTAATATCTGCAGGGAGCAGTGTGTGGTAATATCTACAGGGAGCTGTGTGTAGCACTATCTACAGGGTGCAGTGTGTGGTAATATCTACAGGGGGCAGGGTTTGATTATATCTACAGGGGGCAGTGTGTGGTAATATCTACAGGGAGCAGTGTGTGGTATTATATACAGGGAGCAGCGTGTGGTAATATCTACAGGGAGCTGTGTGTAGCACTATCTACAGGGTGCAGTGTGTGGTAATATCTACAGGGGGCAGGGTTTGATTATATCTACAGGGGGCAGTGTGTAGTAATATCTACAGGGAGCAGTGTGTGGTATTATATACAGGGAGCAGCGTGTGGTAATATCTACAAGTAGCAGTGTGTGTGGTAATATCTACAGAGGGCTGTGTGTGGCAGTTTCTAAAGGGAGCAGTGTGTGGTAATAGCTACAGTAAGCAGTGTGTGGTAATATCTACAGGGAGCAGCGTGTGGTAATATCTACAGGTAGCAGTGTGTGTGGTAATAGCTACAGAGGACTGTGTGTGGCAGTATCTACAGGGAGCAGTTTGTAGGAATATATCTACAGGGAGCAGTGTGTGGTAATATCTAAAGGGAGCAGTGTGTGGTAATATCTACAGGGAGCAGTGTCTGGTATTTTCTACAGGGGACAGTGTGTGGTAATATCTACAGAGAGCAGTGTGTGGTATTATCTACAGGGGATAGTGTGTGGTAATATATACAGGGAGCAGTGTGTGGTACTATCTACAGAGAGCAGTGTGTGGCACTATCTACAGAGAGCTGTGTGTGGCACTATCTACAGGGAGCTGTGTGTGGCACTATTATTATTGTGGGACCTAAACGGGGTACTATTATAGTGTGTAGCACCGAGGGGGCCATTATTTCCATCTGGGGTACTATAAATGGTGAGGTTTTTGTAGAGGGTGGGAAAGCGAGAAGCCAAAGATGTTTGTATTTTAAATTCTGCAGAGGCGATTCATAGTGGGGAAAAGGCATCAGGGCAATCTGGGCTGGATGAAGAAGAAAAGGAAAAGTGAGCGACTCCAATCTCAGAAGACGTCACCGGTGAGTCACTGAATTTCACTCTATTGTATTAAAGGATTTTTGCCATATTAGAAATGTATGGCATGTCCATAGGAAATGCTAGAAAATTTCTTATAGATGCGAGTCCCAGCTCTGGGACCCGCAGCTATATCTAGAACTGGCCACAGAATCCAGACGACCAGTGGATAGAGGGTCACGCGTGCGCGCAGCTTTCTCTATTCTGTTGTATGGTTGTCATGGACACAGTCAAGCAGCTTTTTCTCGGCTGTTTCCATAACTCCCATTGAACAGAATGAAGAGAGCTGAGCGCACACATGACCCCCTCACCACTGGTCTCTGTCTGGATTCTGCGGTCAGTTCTTGATATAGGTGCAGGTCCCAGAGCTGGGACTCGCATCTATCAGACATATTTGCCATTTCCTATGGATATGCCATAAATGTCTAAGATGGGAAAACTCCTTTCAGTTATATGGTCTGCAGAGCGCTCGTGTAGGACGGGTGTCTACCACTATATGGTCACTAGGTGGTGGTAATATTGGACTTTGATTTACTACACACGTTTTATTACACAATTAAAAGTGGTCGCATTATTTCTATTTATCTGATGGGTGGGCCCCAAGAATTATTTCCTCTGGTGGGTCCAAGGTACTCCAGTCTGACACTGAGAGCAGACCTACTTTTGGGAAAAGAAAACAAATCCTATTTTCTAATCAAGTGCAGTATTTATCTATAGCCACTTGGTTTCGGACACATCCTGGTACATCTGTGCCTGCATACGGAATGGGAATGCAGAAATTGCTTTATGTTCCCTGCATATTCATATTTTCAAAGAAGAACATGAGGTTTACTTAGGCCTAGAAGGTGGAAGTGTCCAACTCCTGTAGCATGTGTATTAATGGTCATTAATCTAGATATAGGAAAGAGGGAATGTTGTGGTAAGAATACAGGAACGTCATAAAGGTCAAACATTTCCATTGACAAAACATGGCAAACAGCTAAAATGACCTGATCCATCCTTGAAGAAAAGGGAAGTTGTGATACTGGGTGACAATGCTGAATAATATGTATACTCTAACCTTTTTTCGTTTTGTGGGAAACTCTGTCTTCTTACATCAATTGGATTTGAGATCTGTCCCACTTTTAGTAGCATTTTGTGCCCCCTATCTCAAATGGGATTAATCTGTTCCGTTTTTGCTTTGAATGAAGAATATAGTAACCTTTCTATTGGTTGGTCCTTACCATGTGATCGGCTTTAGCCACATAGCCCTTCCTTTTATGAATGAGTTTACCACTGTATATTCCTTTCTTATTGGACGGATCACACCACGTGATAGGCTATGGTCTCATAGCCTTCCTCTTTTATTACTGATCTCACTAGAGTTCTTCTCTATTGTGATGCCTTTTTTTCAATGGAATATTTGTAGTTTCTTTCAGTGGGCATTTGTTTATGAAGTTTGCTATTTTGCATTATATGGATAAATAGTGCATGTTATTATGTGAATAACATTTATACATTTTGGCAATATTTGTACATCTATTCTGGGGATTTCTGGAAAACTTTGATATCAATAACGCTTTTTCTGTACATATTTATATTTTTACTTTTTTACTTTTATATACAGTGCCCACCAAATGTTCCGGAACACCCTCATAACTTTTGAACGGCTCTAGGTAGGGGGTTGAAATTTGGTGGGATTTAATGGGGTCATAAAATCTACCAGTTAATGCCAAAAAACTGGCATTAATGGCAGCCCCTTGGGTTGGTGGGGTCGGTGGGGGGCAGCAAAATCTTAAATGGCACGGGGGGGTCGAGTGGGGGCTCATTTGAAAGCTCTTTTCAATACAAAAACGATGCTCCAAACAAATTTTTTCGCTGAGATATTTAATGTTAAAGTTATCATCTTCATTATCAGCTACCGTCGGTGTTAGCATTACCCAAAATGTACCGCGCGGGTAAAATCCTAAATGTGTGGCGCGTGTGCATGTGTGTGTGAGCTTGGGAATGTCACATAAAGGTGACTGTAACCCGTTAGTGACCGGCCCATAGTCTTTTTACGTCGGTCACTAACGGGCCTTATTCCGATGCCATATACTTTTTACGTTGCGGCATCGGAATAAGTAAACAGAGCAGGGAACTGTCAAATCTCCCTGCTCTCAGCTGCCAGGTGAGATCAATATTAGTATCGATCTCACCCGTTTAACCCCTCAGATGCGGTGCTCAATAGCGCTCAATAGCGTGCATCAATAGCGTGCATCTGAGTGGTTTTTGGAGAGAGGGAGGGAGCTCCCTCTCATCCCACCGACACCCGGCGATAAGATCGCCGAGTGTCTGTGTCTCCCATGGCAGCCGGGGGCCTAATAAAGGCCCCCAGGTCTGCCTGTAATGAATGCCTGCTAGATCATGCCGCAGGCATGACCTAGCAGATGCCTGCCCGTTTTAAATGGACAGGCAGTAATACACTGCAATACAAAAGTATTGCAGTGTATTATAATAGCGATCGGAGGATCGCATAGTGAAGTCCCCTAGTGGGACTAGTAAAAAAGTTACAAAAAAAGTTTAACAAAGTTAATTTAAAAAAAATGTGAAAAAAAAAATGAAAAACCCACTTTTTCCCCTTACAAACTGCTTTAGGGTATGTGCACACACACTAATTACGTCCGTAATATACGGACGTATTTCGGCCGCAAGTACCGGACCAAACACAGTGCAGGGAGCCGGGCTCCTAGCATCATAGTTATGTACGATGCTAGGAGTCCCTGCCTCGCTGCAGGACAACTGTCACGTACTGAAAACATGATTACAGTACGGGACAGTTGTCCGGCAGCGAGGCAGGGACTCCTAGCATCGTACATAACTATGATGCTAGGAGCCCGGCTCCCTGCACTGTGTTCGGTCCGGGACTTGCGGCCGAAATACGTCCGTCAATTACGGACGTAATTAGTGTGTGTGCACATACCCTTACTATTAAAAAAACAAAATAAAGTTAAAAAGTTACACATATTTGGTATCGCCGCGTCCGTAAAGACCCCGACTATAAAGCTATTACTTAACCCGCACAGTGAACGCCGTAAAAAATTAAATAAAAAATTGCTGTTTTCTGTGAATCCTGACTTTAAAAAAATGTGATTAAAAAGTGATCAAAAAGTCGCATCTACTCCAAAATGGTACCAATAAAAACTAAAAGTCTTCCCGCAAAAAAAAAAGCCCTCATACAACTGCATCGGCAAAAAAAAAAAACGTTACGGCTCTTCAAATATGGAGACACAAAAACAAATAATTTTGAACAAAAAGCGTTTTTACTGTGTAAGTAGTAAAACATACAAACACTATACAAATTTGGTATCGTTGCAATCATAACAACCCGCTGAATAAACGTATTGTGTTATTTATACCACATTGTAAACGGCATAGAATTAGGGCGCAGAAAAGAGTGGCGAAATGTCAGATTTTTTTCTATCCCCCCCCCCCGAAAAGTTAATAAAAGTTAATCAATAAATAATATGTACCTCAAAATGGTGCTATTAAAAAATATAACTTGTCCCGCAAAAAACAAGACCTTATACAGCTATATCGATGCAAAAATAAAAAAGTTATAGCTTTTGTAATGCGACGATGGAAAAAGGTAAAAAATAGCCTGGTCATTAAGGTCTAAAATAGGCTGGTCATTAAGGGGTTAAATTACATATTATTACAATCGGCCTCGGCGATACAAAATGGACCTTGTCTACGATTGTAACATGATTTTATGTCTACACATTTCGGTAGTTGCTTGTTGTGCTCCACTCGAGACAGATGCATGAGGATTATCATGTACAGTGAGCAGAACATCTAAAGCTTTTTCATCATTACTAGCATGTTTGGGTTTCCAGATCTTAGTGCGTCTTTAATTGAACCGGTTATTTCGAAACGATGAACAGTTGTTTTACCAGTTGACAATGAAATTGGATCATGGATAGGATGAATGGCATTGAATAAAGCTGCTACTTCTCGATAGGATCTTATTTTTCTTCGCCATACCCTGTCATCATCAATAAAGTGATCCTTTCCGTTTCGGTCAAATGCTTTTTGTGATATGACAATAGAAATGTACAAAAATGAAAACTACTCTCCGAATTACCTCTCTCTGAAATTCACATGCGACTACTAAAATTTGTACACATGAAATCATGTTACAATTGTAGACAAGGTCCATTTTGTATCGCCAAGGCCGATTGTAATAATACGTAATTTAAAGTCACCTTGATGTGACATTCAAAAGCTCACACACACACACACGTACACGTGCCCACACACATTTAGGATTTTACCCGCGCGGTACATTTTGGGTAATGCTAACATCGGCGGTAGCAGTCGATAATGAAGATGATAATTTTAAAGTAAAATATCTCAAAATCGCTTGCGGCATTGTTTTCGTATTGAAAAGAGCTTTCAAATGAGCCCCCACTCGACCCCTGTGCCATTTAAGATTTTGCTGCCCCCATCCACCCCACCACTCCCAAGGGGGTGGTGGTGTTTTTTGTTTTTTTTCGTTAACCGGTAGGTTTTATGACCCCATTAAATCCCACCAAATTTCAACCCTCTACCTCGAGCCGTTCAAAAGTTATGAGGGTGTTCCAGAACTTTTGGTGGGCACTGTATATTTTTGTGTATTGTACATGATGTTATAGTATATATATTATATATATTTTTTAAGATGTTAGGATAGGAATGAAATTATATTGGATTCTATGGCGGGATTTTCAAATTGCTTAAAAGGCACAAATAAATCTTGTGTTTTCTACATTTTGCTGGCAGTGCTACTCTATTGTCGTGCTTCCCGCAGTAGGCTTGTTTGGAACATCTTGAGGAGCCTGGGACGACTGTAGAACTATGAGCCTAGTCAACTTTAAAAATCTACTTAACATCTGTTGAGCAGGTACATGGTATTATTATCTTTCCTCAAGGTGGAGAAGAGAAAAAAAAGTATACTCTCAGGGCAATTGGAGTTATGTCTGTGGACTCATTGGGTCGTCAGACCAGCTAAGTATATATCTATTTTATGGTGTCATCCATTTCTCCTAGAATATTTCTATTTTTTTTTTATTTTTTATAAACCATGTGGTTATTTTTGGCATTATAATCACTTTAAGGCTAAGTTCACAGCACCGTTAAACTCCGTTTAGCTCTCTTCCGTCGGAGGAAGAGATGAATGAGAATCCAAAAGGAAACCATCGCTTCCATTAGAATTACTATTGATTGTGGTCTGCAGCACTTTTGCTTCCGTCAATAAAATAACGGAAACCTAGTGAACGGAGGCAAACGGAAAGCATCTGAAACAAAAGAATAACCATTGAAATTAATGGTAATTCTAACGGAAGCGATTCTTTCTGTTTGGACTCTTGTTCACCTCTTTCTCTGACAGAAGAGTCCTAAACGTGCTATAATGGTAGTGTGAAAGGAGCCTCAGGAACACTAAACTAACGGAATGATAAAAGTGCAGATGTAAATACACTGTGGCAAGTAACTTTAACTTGAGTTTTTCAATGACTTTTCAATGGCTTTTATTATATTATGTGATAAATGATCATGCTGCAGCAAGTTATCAGGGTCAAGTTAAAGATTATTACAGTACATCTGTAAACAGAACAAAAACGTGCCCACAGTGTTCCTCAGTCTTGTAGAAATCTTACTGAGAACACAGGTGCTCGTTTCCTTCTGATATTTTCCTTTTTAACTTGGCAGATGGTGGAAGGGGGCATGACTTAAAGAGGCTCTGTCACCAGATTTTGCAACCCCTATCTGCTATTGCAGCAGATCGGCGCTGCAATGTAGATTACAGTAACGTTTTTATTTTTAAAAAACGAGCATTTTTGGCCAAGTTATGACCATTTTTGTAGTTATGCAAATGAGGCTTGCAAAAGTCCAAGTGGGTGTGTTTAAAAGTAAAAGTCCAAGTGGGCGTGTATTATGTGCGTACATCGGGGCGTTTTTAATACTTTTACTAGCTGGGCGTTCTGACGAGACGTATCATCCACTTCTCTTCAGAACGCCCAGCTTCTGCCAGATCACGCTGTGACGTCACTCACAGGTCCTGCATCGTGTCAGACGAGCGAGGACACATCGGCACCAGAGGCTACAGTTGATTCTGCAGCAGCATCAGCGTTTGCAGGTAAGTAGCTACATCGACTTACCTTCTAACGCCGATGCTGCTGCAGAATCAATTGAAGCCTCTGGTGCCGATGTGTCCTCGCTCGTCTGACACGATGCAGGACCTGTGAGTGACGTCACAGCGTGATCTGGCAGAAGCTGGGCGTTCTGAAGAGAAGTGGATGATACTTCTCGTCAGAGCGCCCAGCTAGTAAAAGTATTAAAAATGCCCCGATGTACGCACATAATACACGCCCACTTGGACTTTTACTTTTAAACACACCCACTTGGACTTTTGCAAGCCTCATTTGCATAACTACAAAAATGGTCATAACTTGGCCAAAAATGCTCAATTTTTAAAAATAAAAACGTTACTGTAATCTACATTGCAGCGCCTATCTGCTGCAATAGCAGATAGGGGTTGCAAAATCTGGTGAGAGAGCCTCTTTAACTGACAGGCAGGAGCTTGACAGAGTAGTGGGGGAGGTCTACTGCTGCAGCTGATCTCCTTATAGCCACAGACCACACTTCTCTGAGGTTTGTGAGAAGGGAGAAAATTACTGATCTCCTGGGATACAAACTGTATAGAATAATTTTTTTGTATAGGTTGTTTATAATATGAAGGAGAGGCCAGTATCAAAGAAGAGGAGGAATTTAAAGGTTTGTTTCACTTTTTGTTTTTATTTAGTTTCCCTTTAAAGGGGTTGTCCACTATTGAACAACTGATGACCTATCCACTGGATAGGTCATTAGTATTTCATCGGTGCAGGTCCGATACCCAGACCCCGCACCGTTAAGCCGATCCGGCTGCCCCCGAACACCAGATGTTATGGGTCCATTATGCGATGCACGGAGCCGGAAGCAGTTGGCTCTGCACATAGCATAGCGGCCGTGCTGCTGTACTGCAGCTCTGCGTCTATTCACTTGAATAGGAGCAGAGCTGCAGTACTGCAGCTCTGCCACTATTCAGTGGCCGGAGTCAACTGCTTCCGGCATGTATGTCCGGTGCTCGGAGGCAGCTGGAGCGTTTTAACGGTGTGGGGTCCAGGTCTCGGACCCCCACAGATCATGTACTGATGAACTATCTGGTGGATATGTCAACAGTTGTTCAGATAATGTACAATATACACATATTCTGCGTATTTGAGACAGAAGAAGAAATTGTCCAGAAGTGAAAGAGTTTCATAGTACAACTATTGATGATTAAAAAAAGAAATAAAAAATTCATCCTGAGATGCTCTTATATTTCTTTCTTACTAATGACTTATAAAGCAGTAAGCACAGGTAAGGAATAATCTGGAGTATTTTCCAAGATATTCTGAAGTCTGTCAAGCTGTAAAATCTAGAGGTACACCTACTGTGTAGTGTGTTTACTGCCAATCCCATCAAAAACATGAAATATTTATTTACTGGCTAAAAGTTTAGTTTTAAAGTTGGCTCTTTTTTTCTCCTCTTTTTCAATTGCACTTTATTTCATTTTAAACCATCCACTCTTTCAAATTGCAAATTTGTATTCCAGAGATAAGTATGTGACTTTTTTGCTATCATCTTAAATAAATATTTCTTCTCTGGAATTGAGTTTCCTTCAGAACGCTTGCGATTCTGTGTCAGGACTGGATGGTTAGTTTGCAGAGAGATCTCATCAAGATACTGTACCGCAAAATAGAATATGTTAGCATTTGTTGAACGGCAGTCATGATACAGGATTTTGGGTTAACCAAGCTTTTCCATTGTTTTGCCCAAGTTTGTAGAAATGTCTGTATATAAGACCAACTTGCAATGAGATGTTGATCTACACTCACAGGGTTTTCTTGTCTGCACTTATGAACTCTTAGTGTCTTCTTAAATGATTATATGGTTACAACAAATTTGTCTCGTTATTTTTTGTTGTTGCAGTCAAATGCCAAGAAAGCTGCAAATGATTCTATGTCAACATTTTAACAGTCTGTGAAGGCCTAATGTCATCCGCATCAAAGTCTGTGCTAGGTAAATAGTAGACGTCTTGAAAATAAATACCAGCAATTTTAAAAATGTTTTCACTTTAGCAGAAATTTAAATGGGCACTTTAGCCGTGATACTGTAGTATATAAAAGGAAATGAGGCAGAAAATTGATAGAAATGACTCACCTAGATATTGCAATGATTATGAGGCATATGTATCGGATAAATGAGAAGCATTTCTGTCCATGGTTCTGAAGTCTTTAAAAATAACCCAATTAAACAATGCTGACAGTGCGACAACTCTTTATATAAGAAATGGTGAAAGTGCATTTAGAATATAGGGGAAGATTTATTAATATTGTCTTAAATTTAGCATAAAACTAGATGACACAGGCAGAAACGGTGCCAAATTTATCACAGTGGCGCACGCTATAAATTTAGCGAATCTTGCTAAACATGTTAGAAACTTTTCTCTCTCTTATGCCACCTGTTCTTTGGTTTCATTACTCAATTTTTTTCCCCAAAAACAAAATGACGCACATCATTCATAAATCTAGCACATTTTACATCTTAGCCATGCCTCTTTCTAGACACTTTCAAAACTGTCTAGTGAGGCACAAATAGTGTCTAAAACTCATAATAAATCTGGTGCACATCATGTACACCAGTTTTTTTTGTCGCAATTTGAGCCGCAATTCTGGTGCAATTTGCTCAGTTATTTAAATGTAGTTGATACATAGCATGCATTATATATTGTTATTGGCTAGGCAAGATATTCCTCTTTTAACCTCTTGGTGAAACATGATGTAGCTGTGCGTCACAGTTGTGAATGGAAGTTTGGAGCGGGCTCAGGGGCTGAGCCCACTCCATACTCAGCTAGTGTTGGCTGTATGTACCAGCCAACACCTCAGTGCGTCAGGATTGGAGATAATTCTGATTCCAGCCCTACAATGACTGTCATGGCAGCCTGGGGGCCTAATGAAGTTCCCAAGTCTGCAATCTTTGTGCTTCTATTAAGCCCTAAGCCTTAAAAGGAGTCGGTAAAAATGACAACACAATGCAATACAAAAGTATTGCAGTGTATTGTTCCAGTGATTAAACTATCGCATGTTCAAGTCTCCTGGTGGGACAAAAAAAAAGAAGAAAAAAACAGTTAAATAAAGGTTTCAATAATGTGCAAAAAATAAAACATATTTAAAGTTAAAAAATAGCCTTTTTTCATTTCCCCTAAAGTAATATAAAAAAAATGGTTTTGCTGTATCAGTAAAAGTCAGAATTCTTACAATATAACCAGCACAGAAAACGGCGTAAAATTTTTAAAAAATGTCAGAATTGCTGTTTTTGGTCACCTTATCAAATAAATAAAATGGAATAAAACGTGGTCAAAATGTTGCATGTTCTCCAAAATTATACTAAATTAAAATTACAGCTTGCCCCACAATAAACAAGCCCTCAAATTTCTCCATATATGGAAAAATTAGAACGTAATGGGTCCTAGAATATGACGACACAAACTTTTCTTTTTCAACAAATTGTTTTTTTCTCTGTAAAAGTTTACATCATTAATAATAATAAAAAGATATAAATTTAATCATAAACGTATTGATGGCAGAAATGGCAACAGCACACTGATGGCACTAAATATAAACAAATATGCATTACTGCTAAATCTACTTACAATAGGGACCTTACTATTGTAAGTAGATTTAGCAATAATGCATATTTCTTTATATTTAGTGGCTTAGGTGGCATTAGTGTTCGCAGTGTGCTGTCGCCATTCTCTTGTGTGCTGTATATTTGCAGTCACAGGTGTTCTTGCACCTGTATACACGTATTGTTTTATTTTGTTGGAATGTGCTGTTCAAACTTTTGTGTTGTTTATGTGATTCATATATGTGGGGTTAGTGACTGCCTCCATTTTTTGATCTTGCACTCCTCCCATTCTGCCCTGGGTAATTTTAATTAGTTTAATGCTGGTTCCTACCATCCCCAAGAATATGTAAGTTTAGTTCCAGTTCTGGGTGTATGTGCAGCGTAGGTTCCCACCTCATAGAGGTTGCTTTGTCTTGGCGGGTGGGCTCGCACAATTTGAACAAAATGTGCGCTAATAACCGCCCTATTGTAAGTAGATTTAGCAGTAATGCATATTTATTTATATTTAGTGGCTTAGGTGGCATTAGTGTTCACAGTGGGCTGTCGCCATTGTCTTGTGTGCTGTATAAATTTGCAGTCCCAGGCGTTCTTGCACCTGTATACACGTATTGTTTCATTTTGTTGGAATGTGCTGGTCAAACTTTTGTGCTATCCACTGGATAGGTCATCAGTATATGATCGGTACGTGTCCGACACCTGGACCACGCACTGAACTGCTACTCCGGCTGCCTCCGGGCCGCGGACGATGTTGCCGGAAGCAGATGGCTCCGGTCAAAGAATAGCGGCTGAGCTGTAGTATTGCAGCTCTACTCCTATTCAAGTGAATAGTAGAAGAGCTGCAGATCTGCCGAACGGCCGCTATGCAGTGGTCGGAGCCATCTGCTTCCGGCTCGAACTATTGCATCCCGTTCCAAATATGCGGTGCATGGAGGCAGCCGGAGTTGCGTATCGGTGCGGGGTCCAGATGTCAGACACGCACCGATCATATACTGATGACCTATCCTGCGGATAGGTCATCAGTTTTCAGAAAGTGGACAACCTCTTTAAGGGTTCTGGTCTGGGATCTGAATAATTTATGGGTCTGGGGTCTAAATTAATTTAAGCGTCTGGTCTGGGGTTTGAATTAACTTAAGTGTCTGGTCTGTTGTCTGATTCATTTTGGGCTTTGGTCTGAAGTCTGAATTAGTTTAGGGGTCTGGTCTGGGGTTTGAATTAATTTAGAGGTTTGGTCAGGGGTATAAACACATTTTTGAGTCTGGTCTGGGGTCTGAACAATTTTGGTACCTGGTCTAAGGTCTGATTACTTTTTGGATCTAGTTTGAGGTCTAAATTAATTTAGGGGTCTAGTCTGGTGTTCCCTGCTTTCATCTGTATCCACATCCTCAGGCAATATTATTTAGATAGTATACTATTTGGGGGCATTGGAAACACTTTAGGTACAGTAAGCTGTATTGGTAGTAGCAGCAGGATGGCAGTGTTAAAGGATGGCGGCTTTGTGTTTCTATAGAAGCTCGGCCTTCACAAGTGAGGGGCGAAAGATGTTTTATTTCAAAAATGTTTTTATTAAATTTTTCCAAGAACACATACAAAGATATGTCATTCAAAATGATAACATGTTATATAAAATTCACATCCACCAGGAATCACATGTGGTTCTTCGGTACAGCAAGCAATAAGTATTATAACATAGCGCGAACAATGTAAATTCCATTAAGAATGTGTAACACATACTGATTCACATATCTTTTGAATCAAAAAGGGGAGGAAAAAAAAGGGGGAAAGGGAGGTAGGTCAGGGGTATGGAAGGGGGGAAATAAATCAGAGAAGGGGGGGAAGGTGGTCTGCTGTTGAATCTAGCTAATATTAATGTCATTGATGATATCATGGAAAACAATGCGTATTAAACCAGTTGTGAAATATGCAGAAACATCTATATTGCAATTACTCTCACCTAATTCAAAGTTGCCCGGGCCTTCCATGGTCCCCATATTTTAAGATACTTATTTCTAGTTAGCAGTTCCCAATGTGCCAATTCCTCCAATCTTTCTAACTCCGACACCTTGTTCTCCCAGTGGCTCAACTGTGGGGGTTCTGTGGATCTCCATAAACCTGGTATTAATAACTTAGCTGCTGTAAGCAACAAGGTTGGAAGACAATGTTTCTTGGGGGTAAAAGTGGGGGTTGGTTTCCACAATAAAATTAACTCAGGTGTTAAGTGCAAGTTCGTAGAGCATATATTGTTAATTTTCTGCTCAACTTGTTGCCAAAAAGGCACAATAAGGGGGCATGACCACCAAATGTGCAGATAAGTACCCTTCGAAGTGTTGCACCTCCAGCACAGGTCCGTAATCTCATGATCAATAGCGTGTAGTACCATAGGCGTCTTATACCACCTAGTTAACAGTTTGTAGGAGCTTTCCTGTATTCTAGTACACCTAGAGAAACCCAATGCGTTAGACAGTATGAATCTAATTTTGGGTTCGGTCAATGAGATGTGGAGGTCTGTTAACCACTTTTCCATATAGCCTGGTGTCGGTGGGCAGATCAGAGAGATCAAATTATTATACAAGGTAGATAGTATCTTACGCGGAAGTATAGAGCTCAAAAGCATCTTATCTATCCAATTCTGAGGGGAGGTTGGAGTAAGCATGGAGCTAAGCACAGCCGTGCAACATTTCATGAAGGTGTGTTTAAAGAGAAAATCTCGAGACTTTATTCCCAATTTATCAAAGACCATGGAAACACTTCTCTGTGGATTGTCAGTAATCAGGCTGGAGACTTTGATGTGATGCGGTATATCCCACGGATCCGGCACCAGTGTAGAATCTCGATATACATAGCAAGGCACTAAACGTAGAGGCATATGTGGTGAAGGCATCCCGAGTAAGCTCAATCTGTTATGTATTTCTTGCCACACCAATATGGTGCCCTTTAAAAGAATGCTAGAGTATTGATCAAGGTGTGAACTTTTAGCGAGACTCCACAGGGCCCTCTGTTCCCAACTAAGCATGAGAGTGTTTTCTAATTCCGTATAGAGAGAAGTCTGAGAGGGATGTTGCAGCTCAACCCATCTGTTCAAGTGATTAGCGATATAATATGTGTGGATGTCAGACAGTCCCATACCTCCCATCTTAACCGAGTTAATCAATTGTATGTGTCTCTGTCCGGGTCTATTCTTGTTCCATAGAAAGTTCGAGAAAATACGCTTTAAGGAGAGGAAGAATGATTTTGGTAGCCACAGTGGCAACGTCTGAATCAGGTACAAAATTTTCGGGACTATAAAAGTCTTTAGGAAATTTTTCCGCCCCATCCACGACATAAACGGGAGCTTCAAGGAATCTAGCTGATGTTTAATAGCCACCACTAGGGGTACATAGTTGAGAGTATACAATTTCGATGGGCAATTAGAAATAGTGATGCCTAAGTACGAGATCGATGTGGATATCCATCTGAACTGAGACTTTCCAGCCACCATAGCAACACTACCTGTCGAGGTACAGAGACATTTAGGATCTCAGATTTACTATAATTAATTTTAAAATTAGATATGGCACCAAATTCTGTGTTATGTTCCGAAGGGAGACAGACGGCTCAGTCACCAACAGCAACAGATCATCCGCGAACGCAGCTGTTTTATGTGTGAATTGACCTATCTTCAGGCCGGCTATACTATCATCTTGGCGGATCCTTTGAATCAAGGTCTCCATCACCATATATAAAGCAAAACAAATGGGTATGTATAAGGCAACGGGTATAACTTTCAAAGAATAACCATATGAGTATACAAAATAACCGTTTATTGAATACCAAAACACTACATAGAAGTTAAAAACATTTAAAATAGCATATGATATGCCATATACAAATCACTGTAGGAGGAATACCACCCTGATAAGTGGCTAGCAAATAGCTACCTCCGTACACTCACCTAAACCCCCAGAGCAGACATGCAATGCATTAATCTTGAAAAGAGTGTGTAAAAATGTTGCATCTGTTAGGCATCAGATCAGCATGTCCTATATCTCAGGCTATATGGGGGAAAATAGGGGAAAGAAACCCCACGCGTATCGCCACAAAGTGGCTTCCTCAGGGGTCATCCATCACAAATAGCGAAGGCGATAGAGGGCATCCTTGCCTAGTACCGTTTGAGATTTGAAAGGAATCCGACAATATGCCATTCACTCTAACTTTAGCACTCGGGTTATGATAAAGTGTCAATATAGCTTGTGTGAATTCAATAGGGATCCCAAATTTTGACAAGGTAGCGACCATATATTTCCAGCTCACCCTGTCAAAAGCCTTTTCGGCATCTGTGCTGAGAAGTACCATTGGGGTGTGCGTCGAGCGAGCATGTTGAACTAACCTAACTACTCTTGTTGTGTTATCCTTACCCTGGCGACCTCCCACAAATCCTGTTTGTTCTGGGCCAATGAGTTTGGGCAGAAGCTTCCCCAGTCTAGTCGCTAAAACCTTCGCCCACCACTTAAGATCTGTGTTTAGCAAAGATATAGGTCTATAGCTACCACATAGTGCGGGATCTTTCCCGTCCTTTGGCAGGACTGTGATGTGAGCTTCCAAAGATTGGCGAGTCAATTGAGCTCCCCCCATCAATGAATTACACATGGACATGAAATGGGGCAACAAAATACCGCTGAATGTCTTATAGTACTGAATCGTATAACCATCTGGGCCAGGACTTTTCCCAGATGGTATTGTTTTAAGAATTTTATGAAGTTCTTCCGTGGTGAAGGGTGCAGTAAGCGCTAATTGATCTTCCTGTGTGAGTTGAGGCAGGCTAAGTTTATCCAGAAACTCCCTAGTGCTGTCCCCTAAGTTAACCTGCGAACTATCGTTGCCATCAAGATTGTATAGCCCATGATAGAAATGAGTAAAGGCCTGTGCTATATCCTTCGATTCAGTAGCTCTAACACCAGAAGAAGTTAGAATCTCAGAGATAAAAGACTTCTCATGTTGTTGTTTGAGCAGTGCAGCCATGATTCTGTTGCCCCTTTCCCCATGCGCATAGTGTTTAAATTTGGTATAGTGAAACGTCTTAGCGGTTTTTATATTCAGAGCATTTTTAACCTCTTCCCTTAGTTCCCCAAGCTCAGTCTGTGCTTTCGTACGTTTGTGAATAGACTCAAGCGTAGATATTCTCGAGAACAAATCGTTCAGTCTTGCCGACCGTTGCTTTTTGATATGTGAGCATAGCGATATCAGTTCTCCCCTTATTACTACTTTATGTGCTTCCCATCTAATAGTATCCGATAAATCTGGAGAGGAATTTATATCAAAATACTTCTGAATATTATCTTGTATCGGAGCGGAGTGTTGAGGGTCACTAAAAACCGTGTTGTTCAACCTCCACAGTCTGTCTCCCCTCGGAACATTATTTAGCTTAATAGACACAAACACCGGTGCATGATCAGAAAGGAGAAGGTTTCCTATCCCTGCCGACAGAACCATCGGGAGGAGACTATCTGACAACAGAACATAGTCTAATCTAGTATATACATTATGTGCTGCAGAGTAATAAGAGAAATCCTTTGTGGTGGGATATAGAAGTCTCCACGCGTCAGTAACCTGTAGATCCCTAAGTACCCTGTGGAGTCTCGTCCCAGCTCTATGGGACAGTTTAACCTTGCCAGTGGAGTCAATAATGGGGTTGAGTGGAATGTTAAAGTCCCCGCCTATTATTCGAACACCTTCCGCAAATAACTTAAAATTCTCTAAGGTCTGAATAATCCACGATATTTGATCCGTATTGGGCGCGTATAAGTTGGCTATAGAAAACAAATCTGTACCAATGTGGGCTTTAATAAAAAGATATCGACCTTCAGGGTCTTTCTTCATTGACAGTAATTTAAAAGGCAAATTTTTGCGTATCAAAATACACACTCCTCTGCTAGCAGTAGAGTAGGTGCTATGAAAGGCATTGGAGAAGATAGCCCTAGATAGCTCCGGTGTTTTATTATGTTTGTGATGTGTTTCCTGGAGAAGGGCTATATCAGTGTTATCTTTTTTCAATTGTTGGGCAATCTGGTATCGTTTACGTGGAGTATTCAGGCCTCTTACATTATACGATGTTATCTTGATATCAGACATGGTAAAAGACAATATACTTCAGCAAATATGACATCATGGCTTTCAAGACACCAGTAGGAGGGAAAGATTGTAATACAGGAAAGAGTGATATCAACGTAGTGGTATGTACTGCCCGAGCGTATAGAGCATGTACCTGAGGATGGGGGGGAGTTAACTGTTAACAACAGTTGTGTAGTTGGCATAACCCGCATGCCAGCCAAAACACAAATAAGAACAGTGTAAAACAATAAGAAGCAATAAGATCGCCCACAATAGCAACAAGTAAGTCACTTCAAAGTATACTTCTCCAACGACAGTGACTTGCTCCTACTCACGGTTCCAATACGAAAGAAGAGATGACATCCGTCAACCCGGCTACTGGAGCCGTGTGGAGAACAGTCCCCGCAATATTGGCTGTGTATTTAAATTTTCCATCGATCCAGATCTTAGTGCCGGCCCTTTATTTTTAGGCGATTTCATTTTCCCCACCACTTTCCATGGCAAAGGTTCCAGCAGAGAAGGCAGTTTCAGCTCCGGAGGTACTATCATCCACGGCGATATTTCCATAGGCGGTATACCCAGGGTTTCCCATGCATGGGCCAGATCCTCGTGTTTCCTGATGGTGACCTGGCGGCCATCTTTTTGTATCGCTAGGCCAAATGGATATAGCCAGCGAAAAGGCGTCTTGGTGGAGCGTAGCACATCAAGGAGAGGTCGGAAAACTTTCCGCTTTTGTAATGTGGATGACGCTATATCTTGATAGAGGTATATTGTTGTTCCTTCAAATTCAATTGTACCTTTCATCTGTGCAGCCTTTAGGATCTCCGCTGTGTCGGTGTAGCTCAGCAGACCACAGATAATGTCGCGGGGAGGATCATTAGGGCGAGGTTTCGGGCGGAGTGCTCTATGGACGCGCTCAATCTTAACTGTATCATGGCTGCTCACTCCCAGAACTGAAGAAAATATGTCATGAGCAAGTTTGCCCAAAGTCTCATGTGCATATGACTCAGGTACACCCCGCAGTCTGATGTTCTTCCTCCGACTCCTATTTTCCTGATCTTCTGTCCGCATAAACATCTCATTCAGTTGATCTTGTTGAGAATGTAGAATGTCCCTCACTTTGTCATGATAAACTCTCATGTCTGCCTGTACCGATTCAAGCGTCTCCACACGTGTTCCTATCTGACGTAAATCAGTGCTTATCTCTGAAAGTTCCTTAGTAATAGGAGTCAGGGCTTTATATAAGATCCTCTTCATGAACCCCCGTGACACTGGTGCTGAATCATAAGCGTCTCCCGACTCAGATTGCTCACCTCCACTATCCTCTTCCGAATCGTCATCTCGGCTCTGTGAACCAGAATGTACGGCGGCCATCTTAGATTTCCGGGCCGGCGATTCTTCATGCCGTTTTGAAGAAATTTCTCCATGTCTGCTTGTGCTTTCCCCAGTTTAGGAGTGCCAGTGTGTTCTTTAAGTTTCTCCTTTGCTGGTTTGATCATTTTTTTAATGATGTGGGTCGATAAAGCTCGGGTTTTGGCTGGTATCAGTGAAGAGCTCTAATCTCAAGCTGCCATCACGCTGCACGGCTACGCTCCGCCCCCCGAAAGATGTTTTAGCAGCAAACTCAGAAGTCTTCATGGCGGTTTGGGCCATATGGAGGAGATAGGGAAATCGAGCGACTACAATCAGAGAAGATGTAATTTGTGAGTCACTGAATGTTATTGATTTTCTGCCCCTGAATGTGTCTAATCAGTGCTCTCTTTACTTGTATGGTCTACGCCTGTGTAAAACTGGTTATTGACCATTGTATGGTCAGTATATTATAAAATTATTTAGTTACAGTATGGTGGTAATATTCAGCTATAGAATGATGGTATTTTTCTTTATATAGGTGTAACGTCTGTGGTCGCTGACCACGAACTCCTTCCATCTGTACTGCCAGGAGGTGTAGTAGGAGGAACAGCAGCTTGCACTTCCAGCCGATGTGCAATAATGTTCAATGCCTAGAGGAGTTAGTCCTGTCGAGACCGGAGGTCTAGCATATCCGCCTGCATCTCCTGTGACGTCGTCATGGTCTTGGATTGACCAGCGGGGTCCATGGCCTGAGCCTACTGTCACGTTGCATATGTGGACTTACTGGGCCGTACCGCTTTGACGGTATGGCAGCTGGCCAACAGGACACAGATCACAGCCTATGATTCATATAGTGTACCTGTGCTAGCTCAGACAGTAGCAAGAGAGTCTCGGCTGGGACTAGGCAGCAGGCAGGCGCCAGGCGTGGTGTAGCAGGACAGGCGTGATACACAGCACAGCACGACTTCAGCTCAACACGGCACTTGACCAGGATAGCACGGGATACAGGTTACAGGTAGCAGGAACGTGGAACACTGGGGACTGGAAACACTTAGGAGACCATTTGCATAGACATACTAGGATAACGACAACAAGGCTCAGGCAAGGCAGGAAGAGGCAGAGCCCTTCTTATAGTCGAGGGTGCTCTTGGAGCAATCAGCTCAATCTCACACCTGTGTGCGCTCTGGCTCCAAGGCTGGACTGAGCTCGCGAGCGCACCCTGGTGGTCACTGTGGAATAGGACGGCCACATGTCCAGACATCTCTGGAGAGAAGGGCGTGGACCAGTTGGAAGGAGTTCGTGGTCAGCGACAACAGATGTTACAATAGGATTTTTCTAGTAGTATTATCACTAAATAGTGGTAATATTTAGTCATGATATGGTGCTATCAGTCACTGCATGGTGGTATTATTGCTTAAAACATGGTGGTATTGTACTGTAGCTACTGTATGGTGGTATCATTCACTAATTTAAGGTAGTATTTGGCCATGAAATGGCGGTATTAATCAGTAACTGTTAGCGTTATTATAAAAACTAGAGGGGAGCATAAGTTGCAAACAGTGAAGCAGACAGAACCAGGCCCGCATTATGCGTCACTCTCTTTTCTCCCAAAAATTAACTGCTCAGCGCATTCAATGCTCAATTATAAGCCCCAAGAACGTTAGTATAAAACAAAAAGAAGGCAACTTCTATAGCCGAATCACAAAGTACTTTGCAAATAATCTGAGGCATGAACAATGGTCCACAGTTTCTCATGCTAGGTACTTGAATACACAAGTAATCCACAAGCATACGGATGTATGAATTGTAATCAACAGTCACAAATAATGCAGGTATGTGACTTGCAATCACACGGGTGTATGAAATGGCCTTGAGGTGGAAATTACTCAGAGTTATGATGCCTATTTGCTGGGGCCACGCAGACATGTTGACCACTTGGGAGTTGAATGAACATGCACTCACCACTTGAAGGCTGCACATAACTTGTGCTCTGCGGGGATTCTGATACTGCCAACATTCCTGCTGGTTCTGGGGTAGGTGGCAGACACCACTGCCCTGCTCGATGCTGGCCCGATCTGGCAAAGTTTAAGCCCCTGTATCTTGAAGCTTTATGAAACAGACAGCCCTCTCTAGTGTCATTTGGGCTTCCTTCACACCAGTCCATTCTGATACAATTGCCACTGCTCCCAGCTCCAGAACTTTAACTTCCGCTGTACTCGGCTCTTGAACTTCCGCCCGCCAACCAGTCCCGCCATCTAGCTCTGCCTCTGCAGACTGCCTCACGACATTGGAACTCCTGGTCTTCCTTCGCTACATCCACCCTGCAGGTGCAGGGAAATATCTCACTTGGTTAGCGGAACCCCTCTGCACCGGGATCCCTCGCTGTTTCCATCCTTCAAATTTCCAGGGAGCAGAATCTCTACCACAGCCCGATTCCCCTGTACCTTATTCACAGGCTACATTATTTAGTCACTTTTTGGTAGTATTATTGGTTATGTTATGGTGTTATTATGTATGTGTCAGTTTATGTTAGTATTATTGAGTCACTATATGGTAGTGTTACACAGGTAGTCTTTTATGCTTTTATAGTGTTTTTTTGGTTCTTGTATAGAATTATTCAGTCACATATGTACTATTGAGTTTTTATTAATACTACTATATGTAGATTAACGTTTGTAGCAAGCCAATTATTTGGTGTTGGTGATAATGCGGGACACTCATTTATGGATACAGACTTCTCAAAACAGAACTCGAATTTGGAGAAATACAGCCTACTTTATTGGACATCAAGACTCACCCGGCATTGTTCACTGCCACTCTTCTAGGATGAAAAAGTAGAGAAGAATGTTTAGTAAATCTGCATGTGTTTCCCTCTTTTCCAGACACATTCCAACATTCCAGAAAATGTTTGTGTGTGTCAGCAAAAGTGGCAAATGCCATTATTTATATGTAGTTACAAAATCTTGCACATAAATAACAATTGCTATCTGCGCTATTTGAGCCCCACAACCTGTGCCAACTTCAGTACCGATCATGCAGCATACCATTATGGATTTCAAACATATACATCCCAATATTCAACTGGATATGGAACTACCACACTCAGGGGAAAGGTAGTAAGAAATATTGACAACTGTGTGTGGAACTAACCTATATGATGATGTCAGAATAGGCTTCTAGTTGCCGACTTACCACTTCTCCGCTGTAAACTTCGGTTTTCCACTTCGATATGTGGTGCAATGTCTGTTCAGTATGTAGTAATCCAACAAGTTAATTTGTAGTATTCCACAGATTGAGTGGCGAATGCCCCAGCCGGAGGCGTGTCTCCGGTGAAGAAACTAAGCGTACCTGGATAGTACTGAGTGATGTCACTCCAATCCTATGGAAAATAGCACCTAAAACAACTCCTATGAGTTTTGGAAGGTGAATCTTCCAAAGATGAATATTCGTTCCTTTCTCATCCATACTTATCTTCTGAAAAATTGAGCTAATAAAAATAGAGACCAAAAAGAAAATCAACTAACCCAGTTACACCAAGTAACTGGGTAAACTGAACACAAACCAGCGTAAAATTATTTTGAAACATTATTAAATACTGATTATGTTATAATTTGTCCATCCTCAGACAGACATTTGATTATGGTCACGGTCATCATGTTGAGTTTGACTCACAGGTATCAGTTACTTTCATTTATTTCTTGCTACACAACTTAGAGATACTTCTAAAACTTTTAACATGACAATCTTATTTTTCCATTTTAATCATTAAAGGCTATGTACAGCTTTGTAGAGAAAATAATTTTCTTTATAAAACAATGTTTTATGTCATTTTAAACAACATTTAAATTTACTTTTTAAGATACACGTTCTATGTACCCTGTATACATAGAAGTTGTATCCTTCAGCCAATGCCGATTCCGTCAGTACAGCTGAACTGGAGGCTCAGCTAATAGCTGGTCCTGCGTGTCTCTGACACACAGAATCCAGAATATAACGATCACATCACTTATATGTAAAACATATGGTTATTGTGTGTCAGAGACACGAAGGACCAGCTTTGAGCCGAGCCATCAGCTCAGCTGAACTGACGGTCGCGGCTTTAACAGAACAATACAGCTGTATATTAAAAGTACAACTATTTTTTAAATAAAAGTCAATTTAAAAGTTGTTTAAAATCGCTTAAAACATTGATTTATGAGAAAAATATTTCTAAAGGTTTATATAGCCTTTAATATCTTTGTGGCATGATCTGTCATTTCAGTTTACTTTTGTTTAATCTACCACTAATCCTAGCCAAGGAAGTTATTAATAAAAAAAATCTTATGGATATTACTTTGTATAGTTTCTTTGTATGATACAAGTTTACAAACATAGTGGTATGTTTCATTACAAGTGAAAGCAATGATCAGGTAGAATTCACCTTCTGATTAATGTAGTCTAGCTCAATGCTCCGCTGATTCTCATTGATCAGATAGCAAATACACATTGGACCATAAAAGCCACTGTAATGGACATTTCCGTTTTCCCATTCTAGCTTTGATGCGCTAAAGTCATCGGGTGCCCCTTTTACTATTCAGATCATTGACAAAATAAAGTCACTATATTGAGCAAAATACATTATGAAAACCTATTTAGATTGGTGATTACCTACTAAGATTTATGGGTTTTGTGGTTACACAATAAATACTGTACATCAAGGTCATTTAGTCTTTGCCTTTTTTTTCCAGGAAGCAGCAATTAGATGTGACTGTGACTTCATTCACCTGAAATCCTGCTTTTACAGCAGGTAACGGCAATGACACTCATAGCATTCACAATCAGTATCACTGCCAGTCCCATTTTCCCCCACAGCGAGGATTCCCTGCTGAGAATAGGAAGCCGAAATTGTCTTTTAGTGAAAAACTTTTGTTTAAGCCAAGAAAGCCATCAATAAGGTAAATTATTCATTCTATACTATCTGATACATTACAAAGCCAAAAGCTATTAGATATTTGGATTGACAGCGCCCGATTGAATAGATTGGTTTCATTAATAGGCTCAAAGACTGAGAAGAATAAATGTATATTGAAACGCTAATTGCAACTCTAAATGAATTCATGGTGAATCTTCGTGACATTTTGTTCCACTTAATAATCAAGTGCTTGATGCATGAATTAAGTATCTGTGATTTTAGTTCAAACTAAATGGACTTAGCAGTAGGGAAGTTTGAGCCACAGTATGATCATTTTCTTAATGGTAGAGGCATGTGGGAATGAATACGTTATTTAAAGGTTCTTTAATACGAAGGATGGCATCCTGAGCAGAAACTGGGAATCACTGACCTGCAGCAAAATAACTTTTTTCTTTTTAAGCAATGTATCTTTGAAATTTACTGGAACTAGAAGGTATATACATTGATGCTCTGGTGTTAAAAGGGTTCCTTGGGACAAAACAAGTAAAATTTATTGAAGTAAGACCAGTATGTGCTCACACTTAGTAATGGAATATATGCGGCCCTGAGAGTAGATCTAGAGGAATTCCTATATTTGTGGAAATTCAGCCCGTCAAGACTTGTGTACATATAACTCTCCATGTATATATACAAAAGGGAGTCTGTAGCTTCTGCTCTAAATGACAGATTTACTAAATATTAAACACTCTTTAAAACAAAATAAATAATTTTTCTGATTAAATACCACTCAAAAATGTTAAAGGGGATGGTTTTTATTATAAGTATATTTTAAAAACATTGGGTGATTATTTTTTTTTACTTACACATACAGATGTTGTTTTTTTAAAGTATTGCAGTTCTCACACTGGCCACTAGAAGAGACATAATAGACTGATGCTGTTGGTTTTCTGTAGCATTCAGACGAGCGTGTTCCGCGTCCGTGTGCTGTCAGTTGAAATAACTGACAGCACACGGACTAATGCAAGTCAATGGGGCTATTCAGATATGCGTGTTTTTTCAGGCAGCGAGTGTTCGTTGCGTGAAACTCACTGCCCGTCCTATTTTCGTCAGTTTTTGCGGACCTTGTCGCCCATTGATGTCTACGGGTGCGTGAAAAACACGGACAGGACACGGACAACATCTCTGTGCTGTCCGTGTTTCATGCATCAGTTGCTAAAGAAATGCCGAGAAATAAAAAAAAAAAAGGAAGTGATTGCAGAGGAGAATCACGGACGTGAAAAACGGATGCCACACGCAAATCACACTGATGTGGAACGGAAAGCACACTGATGGCACACAAACATGTAATGCATGAAATATGGTCCGCTTTCTGCGCGTGCAAATCAGACACGCTCGTGTGAATGAAGCCTTAGAGAGAATGAGCAGCGTTATTATCATTAGAGGATGTGTGCGTTAATGGTAGCTTTATTGTTCTGCTGGAGGCCTGTATAAGTCAAAATAGTAATACTATACACATATATAAGGCTGGGTATGCATCTCCCTGGTCTCTGGGGAAGGGGGCTGTACTCTATTTACTTTAGGGAGAATGTAATGATCTAAGACATTTCTCTATTAATTTACTTCCATTTATTTCAGCTGCCATAAGGTGCATACAATCTGCTGCACTGTCTATACAAGGAGGGAAGTGTGTGTCTCCATATGGCCTCACCAGGGAAGTTTTTAAATAAAAAATAAATGGCTACAATTTAAAAATAAAAAATATATATATTTTTTTTTTGCAGAAATCCATGTACATGCTGCATAAGCAACCCATTCACAGGTAAGGAATGGATTTTCAGAATTTTTTGCAGAAATTTCTACAACTAATCTGCTGTGTGAGCATATCCTAAAATTGTAAACACCTTAAAATACTAAACTTGTAGTACAGTAGTATTGATAGTTTAGTTCCATAGCACAGCCCATACATTAAGGAGGTTAGTGAGTTCTGTGATGCATACAAAGGTCTTAGACCCCATTCACATCACTTCTTGGACCTTTACAGGAGGTGTACTCCCGACCTATACCTCAGACGAAAGGCCAAAACGAAAGAGCCGATTCTAGCTTTTCTGCTGCCTGAGGCAAAAATGGAAACGGCACCCCCCCCCCCCCCCATCTAGACCAAAAATAATAAAATCATAATTAGGAAACAAGTTGTAAAACGAAACAAAAAAATTAAAACTGTAAACAAAAAAATACATTATTGAACATCATTGTTATAAGCTGCAAGGTCTCATAATGCTACAGGCAATTGTGTAGTAAATATCCCTATGTTGCCCCAGCTATAAGTACTAGTAAAATGACCAGGGCAACGTTTATCCAAAATGCAAACACAAAAATGAAACAACAATGTCAGTGTTCAAACTTGTGTCAGGGCTCCTTTAATGGCTCTTTACAGTCAGTATAGTAACGCATGCTGCACTTTACAGTCAGTATAGTAACACACGCTGCACTTTACAGTCAGTATAGTAACACATGCACCACTTTACAGTCAGTATAGTAACACATGCTGCTCTTTACAGTCAGTATAGTAACGCATGCTGCACTTTACAGTCAGTATAGTAACACATGCTGCACTTTACAGTCAGTATAGTAACACATGCTGCTCTTTACAGTCAGTATAGTAACGCATGCTGCACTTTACAGTCAGTATAGTAACGCATGCTGCACTTTACAGTCAGTATAGTAACGCATGCTGCACTTTACAGTCAGTATAGTAACACATGCGCCACTTTACAGTCAGTATAGTAACGCATGCTGCACTTTACAGTCAGTATAGTAACACATGCTGCTCTTTACAGTCAGTATAGTAACGCATGCTGCACTTTACAGTCAGTATAGTAACACATGCTGCACTTTACAGTCAGTATAGTAACGCATGCTGCACTTTACAGTCAGTATAGTAACACATGCTGCTCTTTACAGTCAGTATAGTAACGCATGCTGCACTTTACAGTCAGTATAATAACACATGCTGCTCTTTAGTCAGTATAGTAACGCATGCTGCACTTTACAGTCAGTATAGTAACGCACGCTGCACTTTACAGTCAGTATAGTAACGCACGCTGCACTTTACAGTCAGTATAGTAACGCATGCTGCACTTTACAGTCAGTATAGTAACACATGCTGCTCTTTACAGTCAGTATAGTAACGCATGCTGCACTTTACAGTCAGTATAGTAACGCACGCTGCACTTTACAGTCAGTATAGTAATGCACGCTGCACTTTACAGTCAGTATAGTAACGCACGCTGCACTTTACAGTCAGTATAGTAACGCATGCTGCACTTTACAGTCAGTATAGTAACACATGCTGCTCTTTACAGTCAGTATAGTAACGCATGCTGCACTTTACAGTCAGTATAGTAACGCACGCTGCACTTTACAGTCAGTATAGTAACGCACGCTGCACTTTACAGTCAGTATAGTAACGCACGCTGCACTTTACAGTCAGTATAGTAACGCACGCTGCACTTTACAGTCAGTATAGTAACACACGCTGCACTTTACAGTCAGTATAGTAACGCATGCTGCACTTTACAGTCAGTATAGTAACGCATGCTGCACTTTACAGTCAGTATAGTAACGCACGCTGCACTTTACAGTCAGTATAGTAACACATGCTGCACTTGCTTTCTGTCCACGTCTGTTGGATCTGTACAACCAATCCGTAATATTTGTAAACCAAAACTACACAGACCGGACTAGGAATGAATGCAACCATCGAGCCAGTAATATAATCTGAAAACTGTTCACTGCATGTTCAGGCCTTAACCCCTTCCCGCATTTTCACGTACATGCACGTCGGGGAATGCAGCCTGTTCGTGCATTCCCACGTGCATGTACGTGATGGAGATCGCGCGGGCACAGAAGCTGTGGCCGCTCGATCGCCGCGGGAGCCCGGCTGTGACTGACAGCTGGGCTCCCGCTGCAACTGCCGAGATTAAAGAAATCTTCAATCTCAGCCGTTTAACCCATTAAATGCCGCAGTCAATAGCGACCGCGGCATTTAAATCTATTGACAGAGGTAGGGAGCTCCCTCTGTCACCCATCGGCGGCCCGCGATTGCGATCTCAGGCTGCCAACGGGTTGCCATGGCAGCCGGGTGTCTAACAAAGACCCCCAGCCCTGCCCTGGCTGTATGCCAGAGGCATGGCATAATAGATTGCCTGTCAGTTTTACACTGACAGGCAATAATGCATTGGTATACGAAGTATACCAAAGTATTATATATGCGTTCAGCAGATCGCATAGTGAAGTCCCCTGGTGGGACTAAAAAAATAAATGTAAATCAGTTAAATAAAGTTTGTGAAAAAAATAAAATAAAAATTACAGTCAAAATCAAATAAAACTACTTTTTTTGCACAAAAAGTGGTTTTATTTAGTAAAAGTGTCAAAACAAATAACACATACACATATATGGTATCCCCGCAATCGTAACAACTTGACCAATAAAATGAACACATTAATTAAACCGCCGGATGAACGGCGTCCAAAAAAAACGCAAAAAACAACGGCAAAATTCTCTCTTTTCTCCCATTCTCCCATTCCCCCCATAAAAAATTAAATAAAAGTTAATCTATAAGTCCTATGTACCCCAAAATAGTACTAATGAAAACTACACATTTGCCCGCAAAAATCAAGCCCACATACGGCCACATCAACCGAAAAATAAAAAAATGACGGCTCTTGGAATGCGGCGATGCAAAAACAAGTAATTTTTTTCTAAAAGGCTTTTTTTGTGCAAACGTAGGAAAACATATAAAACCTTTACATATTTGGTATCCCCGTAATCGTGCTGACCAATAGAATAAAGTTAACATGTTATTTACGCTGCATAGTAAACGGCGTAAATTTATAACGTGAAAATCAATGCTGGAATAGCTGCTTATTTTCAATTCTCTCCTAAAATAAAGTTAATAAAAGTTAATCCATATATTATAAGCATCTAAAAATGGTACAATTACAAAATACAACTCGTCCCGCAAAAAACAAGCCCTCATATGGCTATGTCGACAGAATAAAAAAAAAAGTTACAACTCTTGGAATGCGACCGTGAAGAAACAAAAAATAATCCTTCGTCATTAACGCGCAAAATGGCCCGGTCATTAAGGGGTTAAAGGGGTTGTTCCAAGATTAAATGTTATCCCCTCACTACAGGATAGGAGATAACATGCTGATCAGTGGGGGTCCCTCGTACCGCTGAGTTAATGACGCTTCAGGTCAAGCACAAACCTGCCGCTCCAGTTACTCAGGGGTACAAGGGACCACAGTTCTAGTTATCAGTGGGGGTCCCAGTGGTCGGACCCCCACTGATCAGCATTTTATGTCCTATCCTGTAGACAGGGGATAACATTTAATCTTCGAACAACCCCTTTAACTGCAAGGGACAAAAATTTATATTTAGAAAAAAAGGCATATGGAACAGTAGCAAAGCAAAAAATAAACTGCGCACAACCTATAAATAATTATGTACCAGCAGTGTATATACCGCACAGATCCATATATAGCAGCAGTGAATATACCACACATATAAATATATACCAGCAGTGAATGTTATCAGCCACAGTCCGCCCTTCTCCTCCTCCTCTCATCCAATAACATGTGGAGGCTGAGGAGAGGTGCAGAGTTGCAAAGCCAGCCATACTCACTCGTTAGACGCGCTCTCTGTATCGTGGTCCGCAGGGGCGTGCGCTTCTCCTCTGCGAGCTCTGTTGTGAACTTGTGATATTCTGCACACAGGGGCGGATATAGGATTGAAATCTAGGGCAGGGGTGGAAAAACACAAACTATGAACAGACCATATTTTGCCCACCCCTAACACCACCCCTATTGATCTCTGCTACCTGTCAACGGAAAAATCATCTGTCAGAAGGAAAAATGTTTCCCGATGAGTACAAGAAAGCCTCACCTGGGAATTAGACTTTTTTTTTCCCTCTGGCAGATGACTTTTCAGTTGACAGGAAGCAGAGTTACATGAAGGGAAATTATTTTTCCTTGACCTCTAGTTTCTATTGTGGCACAGGGGAGAAAAAAGTATAGGTTTTAAAATTTTAATACTGCTAACTTTTATTTTTTTGCTATGTTCGGCTGGACCATTTAGACTAAGTCATAGATTAGTTGGACTACTTCGATAATGTAAGTTTTTTTGTTGTTTTTTTTTAAATAAAATGGTGAAAGAGGGTTGTGTGGGGGAGTTTTTATTTCAATAACAATTTTTTTATTATGTCTTTGTTTTTTTAAATTATATTACTGCCTTTGTAATGGCCGCTGTCTGCTTGACGGCGTCCATAGTAAGGCAGGGCTTAGTGTTAGCCAGTAAAAAGGCTAACAGTAACCCCCCATTATTACCCCGTTACCCACCGCCACCAGGGGTGCCAGGAAGAGTCGGGTACCACCCAGTATCCGACCATCTGTGGCGATGGTCGGGTACTGGAGCGACTGCAGGCTGGTATTATAAGGCTGGGAGGGACAAAAACCCAAAAGGGCCAAGTTTTTTTGTTTTCCCACCCTGGTAATGCTGCTGCTGTGTTGTATCTGGCTGGTTATAAAATGTGGGGGGAACCCCACGTCGTTTTTTAAAAAAAATTAAATAGTTTAAAAAACTACGTGGGTTCCCCCTAATATTTAATTACCAGCCAGATACAACATAACAGCAGCAGCCTAGCATTACCAGGATGGGAAGGGCCAAGGTTTCTGTCCCTTCCCAGCCTGATAGTACCAGCCTGCGGCCGCCCCGGTGCCCGTCCATCACTACAGATGGTCGGGTACTGGATTGCACCCGGCTCTTCCTGGCACCCCTGGTGGCGGTGGGTCCCAATGTAATAATGGGTCATTAGTGTCTGCCTTTTTACTGGTTAACGCTAAGCCTTGCCTTAGTAGTGGACGTCAACAATCAGACAACTGCCATTACTAAGGTGGTAATAAAGTATTAAAAAAACAGAAACAAAATATTTTTTTTTAAAGAAATAAAAACACCCCCACACAAACCTCTTTGAGCATTTTATTTAAAAAAAAACAAAAACAAAGTGTAAATCATCGATGTAGTCCAATGAATCCTTGACATAGTCCAAACGGTCCAGCGGAACCTGCAAAACAAAAATTTGCAATAAGAAAAATAAAAAAAACTTATACTCACCCAGAGGAGTCTTCTGTCTTCTCCCCTGTTCCGCAATAGAAACTAGAGGTCAATGAACTGTAACTTCTATTGTGGCGCACAGGTCCTAGAAATGCGCCAAAATTATTAATAGATAATTCTGGCCCATCTGGGAGGTCCTGTGCGCCAGAAAAAGCTAACGCAGTGACTCCTCTAATAAAAATGACAACACCTTTCTTGTTAGTGTAACTACATTTTTAAAAACTTTTGACATGTCACACTGACATGTCAGAAGTTTTGGCCGGTGGACGTCCAAGCACTGGGACCCCCACTGATCGCGAAAACGAAGAGGCAGAAGTTCTAGGGTGAGCACTGTGAGTCTTTGAGCCCATACACCGATCCGAGAAAAGCCAATCAGAAACTAAGTGGCACAGCGCTCACCCGAACACTTCTGATGCTTCATTTTAGCGATCAGTGGGGATCCCAGTGCTCAGACCCCCACCAATAAAAACTTCTGACATGTCAGTGTGATGTGTCAAAAGTTTTTTAAAAGTTCAGTTACACTTTAAAGGAAGGGCGTTACAATTTGAAGCAGTCAGACCCCCCCCCCCTTGCACTGTAATAACTACTGAGGATGCTATGGGGGAAATTATACTGCATGGGGGGTCTAGGTGTCCGGCTCCGATGACTCTGTGGGGAGGAGTTATCCCCCATAGAGCTTTCATCAGTCAGTCAGATGCTCTGACCCCCTCCCTTACAGTATAATAGTAACTACTGAGGGCTCTATGATGGGGATTATACTGTATGGGGGGCTGAGCATCTGACTGACTGCAATCCCCCCATAGAGCCCTCAGTAGATAATATACTGCAAGGGCAGATCACGGAGGACCGGCCTTAGGTTGGATGGCGCCCTGTGCGGGGGACTCTATTGCTGCCTTCCACAAATACAGGCAAATATACACACACACACACACACACACACACACGAGGCATGTGTACATATATACACACACACGGCATGTATACATATACAGACACATATAGACACACACACAGACACACACACACAAACACACACACATACTCAAAGCATGTATACATATACAGACACATATACACACACGCACACACACAAAGCATGTATACACTGAGGAGGATAGACAATTTTGAGCGGAGCTTGCTGCTCACAGAGCATGCAGTTAGTGGGTTAGAACTGGAGGGTGAAGACATGGGTGAGCAGGATCAGGTAAGTAGCTGGGTTAATGTAGTTAGGGGCAGTAGAAAGGGGTCAAAGACAAGGAAGGCCGATCCGGTTTCTGGCATTCCAAGCAAAATTGCCAGGTTGGGTGATGATGCGAGGGTGTCAGTCTCAGAAAAGGCAGCCCTAGTGGATACTGATCTCCCTAACAGCCGGGAGAACAGCCCAGCTAGTAGTCGGCGGGATGGTAATGCAGGCAAGCCAAGACAATTGATAGTTGTAGGGGATTCTATAATCAGGAAGACGGATAGAATAATTTGTCGCCAAGACCGCCTCAACCGAATGGTTTGCTGTCTCCCTGGTGCCAGGGTTCGGCATGTGGTGGAACGGGTGGACAAATTGCTGGGAGGGGCTGGTGATGATCCAGCTGTCGTGGTCCATGTCGGTACCAACGACAGAATAAATGGTAGGTGGAGGAGCCTTAAGAATAATTTTAAAGAACTAGGCTACAAGCTGAAGGGAAGGACCTCCAAGGTTGTATTCTCAGGAATACTGCCTGTGCCATGCGCATCACAGGAAAGACAGCGGGAGCTTAGGGAGTTAAATGCATGGCTGAAGTCTTGGTGTAGAGGAGAAGGATTTGGGTTCCTAGAGCAATGGGCTGACTTTTCATTGGGGTACAAACTGTATTCTGCAGATGATTTGCACCTAAATGGAAGGGGGTCCGCTGTGCTGGGGGAGAGAATTCTAGCTGGGGTGGCGGAGTATTTAAACTAGGGCTGAGGAGGGAGGTCAATGTAGAAAAAAAAGGGGTAGCCAGGTTAGAGAGGGGTCAGACTATATTGGTGGGGGGAGAAACAGAATGTGGGGAGAGGACTAGACAACAAGATAAGGAGATCCTTTCGTTACAAAACATCAGTGTAAATAAAAAGGACCGATTAATGTCAAATCACATTTCTGATAATAAAAGTGAAAAACTGACAGGCAAGTTAAAGTGTATGTTCACAAATGCCAGAAGTCTAGCAAGCAAAATGGGGGAGCTGGAGGCCTTGATACTGGAAGAAAATATAGATATAGTTGGTGTTGCTGAAACATGGCTGGACTCTTCACATGACTGGGCTGTAAATCTACAGGGTTTTACACTTTTTCGTAAAGACAGGACAAATAGGAAAGGTGGTGGTGTATGTCTGTATGTGAGAAGTGATATGAAGGCGAGTGTGAAAGAGACAATAGTGGGTGAAGACTGTGAGGAGGTTGAAACCTTGTGGGTGGAACTAGAAAGGGAGGTAAACACTGAAAAAATTACTTTTGGTGTAATCTATAGACCCCCCAATATAACTGAGGAGATGGAAGGTCAGATATATAAACAGATGGAGCGGGCTGCACAGGCGGGTACTGTAGTGATAATGGGAGATTTTAATTTCCGGGATATTAATTGGTGTCATGGTTCGGCTTCAACTGCAAAGGGGAGACATTTCCTCAACCTGTTGCAGGAAAATTTTATGGGCCAGTTTGTGGAAGACCCGACTAGAGGTGAAGCTCTGTTGGATCTGGTCATTTCTAATAATGCAGATCTTGTTGGGAATGTCAATGTTCGTGAAAACCTCGGTAACAGTGATCATAATATAGTTACATTTTACCTATACTGTAAAAAACAAACGCAGGCTGGGAGGGCAAAAACATTTAATTTTAAGAAAGCCAATTTCCCCAGGATGAGGGCTGCAATTCAGGATATAGACTGGGAAGAACTAATGTCAAATAATGGAACAAATGATAAATGGGAGATTTTCAAATCTACTTTGAGTTATTATAGTGCAAAATTTATTCCTACAGGTAATAAGTATAAACGACTCAAATTAAACCCCACATGGCTTACACCTTCTGTGAAAGGGGCAATACATGACAAAAAAAGGGCATTTAAAAAATACAAATCTGAGGGTACAGCTGTAGCCTTTGTAAAATATAAAGAGCTTAATAAAATCTGTAAAAATGTAATAAAATTAGCAAAAATACAAAATGAAAGGCAGGTGGCCAAGGATAGTAAAACAAATCCTAAAAAATTCTTCAAGCATATAAATGCAAAAAAGCCAAGGTCTGAACATGTAGGACCCCTAGATAATGGTAATGGGGAGTTGATCACAGGGGATCAAGAGAAGGCAGAGTTACTAAATGGGTTCTTTAGCTCTGTATATACAACAGAAGAAAGAGCAGCTGATGTAGCCGGTGCCAGTGCTGTTAATATATCAGTTGATATACTGAATTGGATGAATGTAGAGATGGTCCAAGCTAAATTAAATAAAATAAATGTGCACAAGGCTCCGGGACCAGATGGGTTACACCCTAGAATTCTTAAAGAGCTTAGTTCAGTTATTTCTGTCCCCCTTTTCATAATATTCAGAGAATCTCTAGTGACTGGTATAGTGCCAAGGGACTGGCGCAGGGCAAATGTGGTGCCTATTTTCAAAAAGGGCTCTAGGTCTTCCCCGGGTAATTATAGACCAGTAAGCTTAACATCCATCGTGGGGAAAATGTTTGAGGGGCTATTGAGGGACTATATACAGGATTATGTGACAATAAATAGCATTATAAGTGACAGCCAGCACGGTTTTACTAAGGACAGAAGTTGTCAAACTAACCTAATCTGTTTTTATGAAGAGGTGAGCAGAAGTCTAGACAGAGGGGCCGCTGTGGATTTAGTGTTTTTGGACTTTGCAAAGGCATTTGACACTGTCCCCCATAGACGCCTAATGGGTAAATTAAGGACTATAGGTTTAGAAAATATAGTTTGTAATTGGATTGAGAATTGGCTCAAGGACCGTATCCAGAGGGTTGTGGTCAATGATTCCTTCTCTGAATGGTCCCCGGTTATAAGTGGTGTACCCCAGGGTTCAGTGCTGGGACCACTATTATTCAACTTATTTATTAATGATATAGAGGAAGGGATTAATAGCACTATTTCTATTTTTGCAGATGACACCAAGCTATGTAATATAGTTCAGACTATGGAAGATGTTCATGAATTACAGGCAGATTTAAACAAACTAAGTGTTTGGGCGTCCACTTGGCAAATGAAGTTTAATGTAGATAAATTTAAAGTTATGCATCTTGGTACCAACAACCTGCATGCATCATATGTCCTAGGGGGCGCTACACTGGCGGATTCACTTGTTGAGAAGGATCTGGGTGTACTTGTAAATCATAAACTCAATAACAGCATGCAGTGTCAATCAGCTGCTTCAAAGGCCAGCAGGATATTGTCGTGTATTAAAAGAGGCATGGACTCGCGGGACAGGGATGTAATAATGCCACTTTACAAAGCATTAGTGAGGCCTCATCTAGAATATGCAGTTCAGTTCTGGGCTCCAGTTCATATAAAGGATGCCCTGGAGTTGGAAAAAATACAAAGAAGAGCAACGAAGCTAATAAGGGGCATGGAGAATTTAAGTTATGAGGAAAGATTGAAAGAATTAAACCTATTTAGCCTTGAAAAAAGACGACTAAGGGGGGACATGATTAACTTATATAAATATATTAATGGCACATACAAAAAATATGGTGAAATCCTGTTCCTTGTAAAACCCCCTCAAAAAACAAGGGGGCACTCCCTCCGTCTGGAGAAAAAAAGGTTCAAGCTGCAGAGGCGACAAGGCTTCTTTACAGTGAGAACTGTGAATTTATGGAATAGCCTACCGCAGGAGCTGGTCACAGCAGGGACAGTAGATGGCTTTAAAAAAGGGTTAGATAATTTCCTAGAACAAAAAAATATTAGCTCCTATGTGTAGAAATTTTTCCTTCCCTTTTCCCTTCCCTTGGTTGAACTTGATGGACATGTGTCTTTTTTCAGCCGTACTAACTATGTAACTATGTAACTATGTAACATATACAGACGCACATATACACACACAAAGCATGTATACATATACAGACACATATACACACACACACACACACACACACACACACACACACACACACACACACACACACACACAGACTCAAAGCATGTATACATATACATATCATATACATATACATATATACACACACAGACATAAAGCATGTATACACACACACACACACACACACACAGACACATATATACACACACACAGACACAAAGCATGTATACTAATACAGACACATATACACACACATAGCATGTATACATATAAAGACTCACACACACACACACACAGACGCAAAGCATGTATACAGACACATATATACACACAAAGCATGTATACATATACACACACACACACACACACACACACACAGACACATATATGCACACACACAGACACAAAGCATGTATACTAATACAGACACATATACACACACATAGCATGTATACATATAAAGACTCACACACACACACACACACACACACACACACACACACACACACACACAGACACAAAGCATGTATACAGACACATATATACACACAAAGCATGTATACATATACAGACACACACACACACACACACACACACACACTCAGACACACACACTCAGTCAGACACAAAGCATGTATACATATACAGACTCACACACACACACACACACACACACACACACACACGGCATGTGTACATATACACACACACGGCATGTATACATATACAGACACATATATACACACAGACACACACACACACACACATAAGGCATGTATACATATACAGACACATATACGCACACACACAAAGCATGTATACATATACAGACACACATATACACACACAAAGCATGTATACATATACAGACACATATATACACACACACATACACAAAGCATGTATACATATACAGACACACATATACACACACAAAGCATGTATACATATACACACACACACACACACACACACACACACACACACACACACACACACACACACACACACACACACACACACACAGACTCAAAGCATGTATACATATACATATCATATACATATATACACACACACACGCAGACATAAAGCATGTATACATACACACACACACACACACACACAAACAGACAGACACATATATACACACACACAGACACATATATACACACACAGACACAAAGCATGTATACATACACAGACACATATATACACACAAAGCATGTATACATATACAGACTCACACACACGCACGCACACACACACACACACACACACACACACACACACACACACATAGCATGTATACATATACAGACACATATACAGTGAAGGAAATAAGTATTTGATCCCTTGCTGATTTTGTAAGTTTGCCCACTGTCAAAGACATGAACAGTCTAGAATTTTTAGGCTAGGTTAATTTTACCAGTGAGAGGTAGATTATATTTAAAAAAAAAACAGAAAATCACATAGTCAAAATTATATATAATTATTTGCATTGTGCACTGAGAAATAAGTATTTGATCCCCTACCAACCATTAAGAGTTCAGCCTCCTCCAGACCAGTTACCCGCTCCAAATCAACTTGGTGCCTGCATTAAAGACAGCTGTCTTAAATGGTTACCTGTATAAAAGACTCCTGTCCACAGACTCAATTAATCAGTCTGACTCTAACCTCTACAACATGGGCAAGACCAAAGAGCTTTCTAAGGATGTCAGGGACAAGATCATAGACCTGCACAAGGCTGGAATGGGCTACAAAACCATACGTAAGACGCTGGGTGAGAAGGAGACAACTGTTGGTAAGAAAATGGAAGACATACAAAATGACTGTCAATCGACATCGATCTGGGGCTCCATGCAAAATCTCACCTCGTGGGGTATCCTTGATCCGGAGGAAGGTGAGAGCTCAGCCGAAAACTACACGGGGGAACTTGTTAATGATCTCAAGGCAACTGGGACCACAGTCACCAAGAAAACCATTGGTAACACATTACACCGTAATGGATTAAAATCCTGCAGTGCCCGCAAGGTCCCCCTGCTCAAGAAGGCACATGTACAGGCCCGTCTGAAGTTTGCAAATGAACATCTGGATGATTCTGAGAGTGATTGGGAGAAGGTGCTGTGGTCAGATGAGACTAAAATTTAGCTCTTTGGCATTAACTCAACTCGCCGTGTTTGGAGGAAGAGAAATGCTGCCTATGACCCAAAGAACATCGTCCCCACTGTCAAGCATGGAGGTGGAAACATTATGTTTTGGGGGTGTTTCTCTGCTAAGGGCACAGGACTACTTCACCGCATCAACGGGAGAATGGATGGAGCCATGTACCGTCAAATCCTGAGTGACAACCTCCTTCCCT